>NC_057813.1:471456847-471635781 GCF_018294505.1 Triticum aestivum
GGCACATCTTGTCGAAGCAGAGATCGTGTCCCCTTATCACGGGATTCTCATTAATGCGGGCATGGGTAACCTAACCATGCCATCAGCAGGGCGCTTGGGAAACAAGCGAGTTTTAGGGCGAGCGAGGACGTGCGCGATTTTCACTACCTTTATAAAGGGATAAGGATTCACCTCTTTCACCCACACCCTCTTCTTCCTCTGCCCATTCATTCTCGAGCTCCAACGCCCAAGCACCCATCTCTTCCGCCCAAAAAGCACTCCAATCATGTCCGGATCTGGAGCTGGAGGCAAGTGGATGGCTTCCTTCGTCAAGAAGGAGAACATCAAGAAGCTCCGGGAGGCCGGATACTTGTCCAAAGACATCGCCCATCGGCTTCCGGCCAAGGGGCAGATCATCCCTACACCGGAGTCCCAAGAATTGGTGGTGTTTCTTCCCCACTTCGTCCATGGGCTGGGGTTCCCCCTCCACCCGTTCGTCCACGGACTGATGTTCTACTACGGGCTGGACTTCCACGACTTGGCCCCCAACTCCATCCTCAACATCTCGGCATTCATTGTCGTGTGTGAGGCCTTCCTCCGCATCCCACCTCACTTTGGCCTATGGCTGAAGACCTTCAATGTGAAGCCAAAGGTGGTGAGCGGCCAACAGGCAAAGTGCGGAGGCGCCATGGTGGGCAAGATGCCGGTGTCACCTGACCTGAAGGCTCCTTTGTGGAGACCGTAAAGGGGTGGCAATCAGGGTGGTTCTACATCACCGAACCGCGCGGCGTCAACTGGGCTATGACCCCCGAATTCCGATCCGAAGTCCCCATGCAGCTCACCTCCTGGCAAGAGAAGGGTTTAGCCTGGGGTTCAGCGGAAGAAGTGACTGGGCTCCAGACATGTGTCCAGAACATGATTGACAAGAAAATTAAACTTGTCAACGTGATCCAGGTCAAGCTCTTCCGCCGGATTTTTCCATGCCAGAGCCGGACTTGTAATTTGTGGGAGTTCGTCCCCGCCAAGCACCAGACACTGCTGGAGCTCTTCGATACGACACACGAAGACGTCTGGAAGGTGCTTTTTAAGGCTGGCGAGGTACCACCACCCATGCACGAAGACCGCGGGCTTAGTGCAAAACGTCGGGCTAATCCGGTAAGGTTTTTTTTTATGTTTGCGAGATATATCTTTTGCCAGCATATTCATGGGAGGAACCTAATGTTGGGGAACGTAGCAGAAATTCAAAATTTTCTATGCATCACCAAGATCAATCTATGGAGTAACTAGCAACGAGAGAGAGAGGGGAGTGCATCTTCATACCCTTGAAGATCGCGATGCGGAAGCTTTGCAAGAACGCGGATGAAGGAGTCGTACTCGTAGCGATTCAGATCGCGGTTGATTCTGATCTAAGCGCCGAACAATGGCGCCTCTGCGTTCAACACATGTACAGCCCAGAGACGTCTCCTCCTTCTTGATCCAGCAAGAGGAGAGGAGAAGTTGAGGGAGAGCTCCGGCAGCACGACGGCGTGGTGGTGGAGCTTGCAGTTCTCCGGCAGGGCTTCGCCAAGCACTACTACTACGGAGGAGGTATTGGGGAGGGAGAGGGCTGCGCCAGGGGAAGGGGTGAAGCTCCCATGCGCCTCCCCACTATATATAGGGGTGGAGGGGGCTGGTTTCTTGCCCTCCAAGTCCATTGGGGCGTTGGCAAAGGTGGGAGGAAAGAAATCCCATCATTTCCTTCCCCACCGATTGTTATCCCCCCTTTTTAGGGATCTTGATCTTATCCCTTCGGGATATGATCTTATTCCTTCTAAGGGGGGATCTTGGTGCTCCTTGACCAGGGGTGTGGGGCCTTGCCCCAACTACCCACGTTCATGTGGGTCCCCCCATGCAGGTGCGCCCCACTCCAGAACCTTCTAGAACCTTTCCGGTACAATACCGAAAAATCCCGAACATTTTCCGGTGGCCAAAATAGGACTTCCCATATATAAATCTTTACCTCCGGACCATTCCGGAACTCCTCGTGACATCCGGGATCTCATCCGGGACTCCGAACAACATTCGGTAACTGCACACTAATTCCCATAACAACTCTAGCGTCACCGAACCTTAAGTGTGTAGACCCTATGGGTTCGGGAATCATGCAGACATGACCGAGACACCTCTCTGGCCAATAACCAACAGCGGGATCTGGATACCCATGTTGGCTCCCACATGTTCCACGATGATCTCATCAGATGAACCACGATGTCGGGGATTCAATCAATCATGTATACAATTCCCTTTGTCAATCGGTATGTTACTTGCCCGAGATTCGATCGTCGGTATCCCAATACCTCGTTCAATCTTGTTACCGGCAAGTCACTTTACTCGTTCCGTAATGCATGATCCCGTGACTAACTACTTAGTCACATTGAGCTCATTATGATGATGTATTACTGAGTGGACCCAGAGATACCTCTCCGTCACACGGAGTGATAAATCCCAGTCTCGATTCATGCCAACCCAACAGACACTTTTGGAGATACCTGTAGTGCACCTTTATGGCCACCCAGTTACGTTGTGACATTTGGCACACCCAAAGCATTCCTACGGTATCCGGGAGTTGCACAATCTCATGGTCTAAGGAAATGATACTTGACATTAGAAAAGCTTTAGCAGACGAACTACACGATCTTGTGCTATGCTTAGGATTGGGTCTTGTCCATCACATCATTCTCCTAATGATGTGATCCCGTTATCAACGACATCCAATGTCCATGGTCAGGAAACTGTAACCATCTATTGATCACCGAGCTAGTCAACTAGAGGCTTACTAGGGACATAATGTGGTCTACGTATTCACACATGTATTACGGTCTCCGGTTAATACAATTATAGCATGAACAATAGACAATTATCATGAACAAGGAAATATAATAATAACCATTTTATTATTGCCTCTAGGGCATATTTCCAACAGTCTCCCACTTGCACTAGAGTCAATAATCTAGTTCACATCACTATGTGATTGTATTGAATCCAACACCCATGGTGTTTGATCATATCTTGCTTGTGAGAGAGGTTATTAGTCAACGGGTCTGAACCTTTCAGATCCGTGTGTGCTTTACAAATCTCTATGTCATCTTGTAGATGCAGCTACCAGGCGCTACTTGGAGCTATTCCAAATAACTTCTCTACTATACGAATCCGGTTTACTACTCAGAGTCATCCGGATTAGTGTCAAAGTTTGCATCGACATAACCCTTTACGACGAACTCTTTTACCACCTCCATAATCGAGAAAATTCCTTAGTCCACTAGTTACTAAGGTTAAGTTTGACCGCTGTCATGTGATCCATTCCTGGATCACTCTTGTACCCCTTGACTGACTCATGGCAAGGCACACTTCAGGTGCGGTACACAACATAGCATACTGTAGAGCCTACGCCCAAAGCATAGGGGACGACCTTCGTCCTTTCTCTCTCTTCTGCCGTGGTCAGGTCTTGAGTCTTACTCAATACTCATACCTTATAACACAGCCAAGAACTCCTTCTTTGCCAATCTATTTTGAACTCCTTCAAAATCTTGTCATGGTATGTATTCATTTGAAAGTACTATCAAGCGATTTTGATCTATCCTTATAGATCTTGATGCTCAATGTTCAAGTAGTTTAATCCAGTTTTTCATTGAAAAACACCTTTCAAACAACCCTATATGCTTTCCAAAAATTCTACATCATTTCCGATCAACAATATGTCAACAACATATACCCATCGGAAATTCTATAGTGCTCCCACTCACTTCTTTGGAAATACAAGTTTCTCATAAACTTTGTATAAACCCAAATCTTTGATCATCTCATCGAAGTGTATGTTCCAACTCCGAGATGCTTACTCCAGTCCCTAGAAGGATTGCTGGAGCTTTGCATACTTGTTAGCATCTTATAGGATTGACAAAACCTTCCGGTTGTATCATATACAACCTTTCCTCAAGAAATCGTCAAGGAAACAATGTTTTGACATCCTATCTGCAAGATTTCATAAATAATGCAGTAACTACTAATATAATTCCAACAGACTCTTAGCATCGCTACGAGTGAGAAAGTCTCATCATAGTCAACTCCTTGAACTTGTCGGAAAACATCTTAGCGACAAGTCGAGCTTTCTTAATGGTGACACTTACCATCATTGTCTGGCTTCCTTTTAGAATCCATCTGTACTCAACAGCCTTACGACCTTCAAGTAGTTCTTCCAAAGTCTACACTTTGTTTTATACATGGATCCTCTCTCGGATTTTATGTCCTCGGGCCATTTGTCAGAATCTGGGCCCACCATCGCTTCTCCACAGCTCGTAGGTTCATTTTTGTCTAGCAACATGACCTCTAAGACAGGATTACGTACCACTCTGAAGTAGTACGCATCCTTGTCGACCTACGAGGTTTGGCAGTGACTTGATCTGAAGTTTCATGATCACTATCATTAGCTTCCACTTCAATTGGTGTAGGCGCCATAGGAACAACTTCTCGTGCCCTGCTACACACTAGTTGAAGTGATGGTTCAATAACCTCATCAAGTCTCCACCATCCTCCCACTCAATTCTTTCAAGAGAAACTTTTCCTCGAGAAAGGACCCGTTTCTGGAAACAATCACTTTTGCTTCCGGATTTGAATAGGAGGTATACCCAAATGTTTTGGGTGTTCTATGAAGATCCATTTATCCCCTTTGGGTTCGAGCTTATCAGGCTAAAACTTTTCACATAAGCGTCGCAACCCCAAACTTTTAAGAAATGACAGCTTAGGTTTCTCTAAACCATAGTTCATACAGTGTCATCTCAATGGAATTACATGGTGCCCCATTTAAAGTGAATGCGGTTGTCTCTAATGCCTAACCTATAAACGATAGTGGTAATTCGATAAGAGACATCATGGTATGCACCATATCCAATAGGGTGCAACTATGATGTTCGGACACACCATCACACTATGGTGTTCCAGGCGGTATTAGTTGTGAAACAATTTCCAGAGTGTCTTAATTGTGTACCAAACTCGCAACTTAGATATTCATCTCTATGATCATATCATAGACATTTTATCCTCTTGTCACGAAGATCTTCAACTTCACTCTGAGATTGTTTGAACCTTTCAATAATTCAGACTTGTATTTCATTAAGTAAATATACTCAGCATCTACTCAAATCATTTGTGAAGTAAGAGCATAACGATATTCACTGTGTGCCTCAGCACTCATTGGATTGCACACATCATATGTATTACTTCGAGCAAGTTGCTCTCTTGTTCCATCTCACTGAAAACGAGGCCTTTCAGTCATCTTGCCCATGTGGTATGATTTGCATGTCTCAAGTGATTCAAAATCAAGTGAGTCCAAACGATCCATCTGTATGGAGTTTCCTCATGCATATATACCAATAGGCATGGTTCGCATGTCTCAATCTTTTCAAAAATGAGTGAGTCCAAGGATCCATCAACATGGAGCTTCTTCATGCGTTTTATACCAATATGACTCAAACGGCAGTGCCAGAAGTATGTGGTACTATCATTACTATATTATATCTTTTGGCATGAATATGTGTATCACTACGATCGAGATTCAATAAACCATTCATTTTAGGTGCAAGACCATTGAAGGTATTATTCAAATAAATAGAGTAACCATTATTCTCCTTAAATGAATAACCATATTGCGATAAACATAATCCAATCATGTCTATGCTCCACTCAAACACCAAATAATTATTATTTAGGTTTAACACCAATCTCGATGGTAGAGGGAGCATGCGATGCTTGATCACATCAACCTTGGAAACACTTCCAACACATATTGTCAACTCACCTTTAGCTAGTCTCCGTTTATTCTGCAGCTTTTATTTCGAGTTACTAACACTTAGCAACCGAACCGGTATCTTATACCCTGGTGCTACTAGGAGTACTAGTGAAGTACACATTAATATAATGTATATCCAATATACTTCTGTCGACCTTGCCAGCCTTCTCATCTACCAAGTATCTAGGGTAGTTCTGCTTCAGTGACCGTTCCCCTCATTTCAAAAGCACTTAGTCTCGGGTTTGGGTTCAACCTTGGGTTTCTTCACTAGAGCAGCAACTGATTTGTCATTTCATGAAGTATCCCTTCTTGCCCTTGCCCTTCTTGAGACTAGTGGTTTTACTAACCATCAACAATTGATCCTCCTACTTGATTTGTACTTTCGCGGTGTCAAACATTGCGAATAGTTCAAGGATCATCATATCTATCCCTGACATGTTATAGTTCATCACGAAGCTCTAGTAGCTTGGTGGTAGTGCCTTTGAAGAATCATCACTATCTGATCTGGAAGATTAACTCCCACTCGATTCAACTGATTGTAGTACTTAGACAATCTGAGCACATGCTCAACGATTGAGCTTTTCTCACTTAGTTTGCAGGCTAAGAAACTTGTCGGAGGTCTTACACCTCTTGACGTGGGCATGAGCCTGAAATCCCAATTTCAGCTCTTGGAACATCTCATATGTTTCGCACGTTTCAAAAATGTCTTCGGTGCCTTAATTCTAAACCGTTTAACATTACGCACTGAACTATCACGTAGTCATCAAAACGTGTATGTCAGATGTTCGCAACATCCACATACGACGCTCGAGGTTCAGCACACCGAGTGGTGCATTAAGGACGTAAGCCTTCTATGCAGCAATGAGGACAATCCTCAGAATACGAACCCAGTCCGCATAATTGCTACTGTCAACTTTCAACTAAATTTTCTCTAGGAACATATCTTAAATAGTAGAACTAAAGCGTAAGCTATGACATAATTTGCAAAGATCTTTTGACTATGTTCATGATAATTAAGTTCATCTGATTATTTAATGAACTTCCATTCAGATGGACATCCCTCTAGTCATCTAAGTGATTCATGATCCGAGTCAACTAGGCCGTGTCCGATCATCACGTGAGACGGACTAGTCATCATCGGTGAACATCTTCATGTTGATCGTATCTGCTATACAACTCATGTTCGACCTTTTGGTCTCTTGTGTTCCTAGGCCATGTATGTACATGCTAGGCTCGTCAAGTCAACCTAAGTGTTTTGCTTGTGTAAATCTGGCTTATACCCGTTGTATTCGAACGTTAGAATCTATCACACCCGATCATCACGTGGTGCTTCAAAACAACGAACCTTCGCAACGGTGCACAGTTAGGGGGAACACTTTCTTGAAATTTTAGCGAGGGATCATCTTATTTATGCTACCGTCGTTCTAAGCAAATAAGATGTAAAAACATGATAAACATCACATGCAATCAAATAGTGACATGATATGGCCAGTATCATTTTGCTCCTTTTGATCTCCATCTTCGGGGCGCGAAGATCATCATCGTCACCGGCATGACACCATGATCTACATCATCGTGTCTTCATGAAGTTGTCTCGCCAACTATTACTTCTACTACTATGGCTAACGGTTTAGCAATAAAGTAAAGTAATTACATGGCGTTATTCAATGACACGCAGGTCATACAATAAATTAAGACAACTCCTATGGCTCCTGCCGGTTGTCATACTCATCGACATGCAAGTCGTGATTCCTATTACAAGAACATGATCAATCTCATACATCACATATATATATCATTCATCACATCCTTTTGGCCATATCACATCACACGACATATGCTGCAAAAACAAGTTAGACGTCCTCTAATTGTTGTTGCAAGTTTTTTACGTGGCTGCTATAGGTTTCTAGCAAGAATGTTTCTTACCTACGCCAAAACCACAACGTGATATGCCAATTGCTATTTACCCTTCATAAGGACCCTTTTCATCGAATCCGATCCGACTAAAGTGGGAGAGACTGGCACCCGCTATCCACCTTATGCAACAAGTGCATGTCAGTCGGTGGAACCTGTCTCACGTAAGTGTACGTGTAAGGTCGGTCCGGGCCGCTTCATCCCACAATACCGTCGAAACAAGATAGGACTAGTAACGGTAAGCATATTAAACAAAATCAACGTCCAAAACTACTTGTGTTCTACTCGTGCATAGAAACTTTGCAATAAACCTGGCTCTGATACCACTGTTGGGGGAACGTAGCAGAAATTCAAAATTTTCTACGCATCACCAAGATCAATCTATGGAGTAACTAGCAACGAGAGAGAGGGGAGTGTATCTTCATACCCTTGAAGATCGCGATGCGGAAGCGTTGCAAGAACGCGGATGAAGGAGTCATACTCGTAGCGATTCAGATCGCGGTTGATTCCGATCTAAGCGCCGAACAACGGCGCCTCCGTGTTCAACACACGTACAGCCCGGGGACGTCTCCTCCTTCTTGATCCAGCAAGGGGAGAGGAGAAGTTGAGGGAGAGCTCCGGCAGCACGACTGCATGGTGGTGGAGCTTGCAGTTCTCCGGCAGGGCTTCGCCAAGCACTACTACTACGGAGGAGGTGTTGGGGAGGGAGAGGGCTGCGCCAGGGGAAGGGGTGAAGCTCACATGCGCCTCCCCACTATATATAGGGGTGGAGGGGGGCTGGTTTCTTTCCCTCCACGTCCATTGGGGCATTGGCAAAGGTGGGAGGAAAGAAATCCCATCATTTCCTTCCCCACCGATTGTTATCCCCCCTTTTTAGGGATCTTGATCTTATCCCTTCGGGATATGATCTTATTCCTTCTAAGGGGGGATCTTGGTGCTCCTTGACCAGGGGTGTGGGGCCTTGCCCCCACTACCCACGTTCATGTGGGTCCCCCATGCAGGTGCGCCCCACTCCGGAACCTTCTAGAACCTTCCCGGTACAATACCGAAAAATCCCGAACATTTTCCGGTGGCCAAAATAGGACTTCCCATATATAAATATTTACCTCCAGACCATTCCGGAACTCCTCGTGACGTCCGGGAACTCATCCGGGACTCCGAACAACATTCGGTAACTGCACACTAATTCCCATAACAACTTTAGCGTCACTGAACCTTAAGTGTGTAGACCCTACGGGTTCAGGAATCATGCAGACATGACCGAGACACCTCTCTGGCCAATAACCAACAGCGGGATCTGGATACCCATGTTGGCTCCCACATGTTCCACGATGATCTCATCAGATGAACCATGATGTCGGGGATTCAATCAATCCCGTATACAATTCCCTTTGTCAATCGATATGTTACTTGCCCGAGATTCGATCGTCGGTATCTAACTATTGGGGAACATAGCAGAAATTCAAAATTTTCTACGCAACACCAAGATCAATCTATGGAGTAATCTAGCAACAAGGGAAAGGGGAGTGCATCTACATACCCTTTTAGATCGCTAAGCGGAAGCGTTCAAGTGAACAGGGTTGATGGAGTCATACTCGTCGTGATCCAAATCACCGATGATCCGAGTGCCGAACGGACGGCACCTCCGCGTTCAACACACATGCAGCCCGGTGACGTCTCCCATGCCTTGATCCAGCAAGGAGAGAGGGAGAGGTTGGGGAAGACTCTGTCCAGCAGCAGTACGACGGCGTGGTGATGGTGGAGGAGCGTGGCAATCCTGCAGGGCTTTGCCAAGCACCGCGAGAGAGGAGGAGGACTTGGGAGAGAGAGAGGGTGAGGTAGTCCTGGACTAGGGGGTGTCCGGATAGCCGGACTATCATCATCGGCCGGACTCCAAGACTATGAAGATACAAGATTGAAGACTTCGTCCCGTGTCCGGATGGGACTTTCCTTGGCGTGGAAGGCAAGCTTGGCAATACGGATATGTAGATCTCCTACCATTGTAACCGACTCTGTGTAACCCTAGCCCTCTCCGGTGTCTATATAAACCGGAGGGTTTTAGTCTGTAGGACAACAATCACAACAACAATCATACCATAGGCTAGCTTCTAGGGTTTAGCCTCCTTGATCTCGTGGTAGATCCACTCTTGTACTACCCATATCATCAATATTAATCAAGCAGGAGTAGGGTTTTATCTCCATCGAGAGGGCCCGAACCTGGGTAAAAACATCGTGCCCCTTGTCTCCTGTTACCATCCGCCTAGACGCACAGTTCGGGACCCCCTACCCGAGATCCGCCGATTTTGACTCCGACATTTGTGCTTTCATTGAGAGTTCCTCTATGTCGTCACTGATAGGCTTGATGGCTCCTTCGATCATCAACAACGACGCAGTCCAGGGTGAGACTCTTCTCCCCGGACAGATCTTTGTGTTCGGCGGCTTTGCACTGCGGGCCAATTCGCTTGGCCATCTGGAGCAGATCGAAAGCTACGCCCCTGGCCATCAGGTCGGATTTGGAAGCTTAAACTTCACGGCTGACATCCGTGGAGACTTGATCTTCGATGGATTCGAGCCACAGCCGAGCGCGCCGCACTGTCTCGATGGGCATGATTTAGCTCTGCTGCCGGACAATGCCCTGGAAGCCGCGCATGAGTCCGCTCTGATCCTTAATTCGGAGCCGATCGCGCAGATCGAGGATGGGTGGATAGACACCGCCTCGGGGGCTGCAACCTCTACGGCGATGGAGCCGAATACTGACTTTGTCCCTTGCGACGCTCGTGACTCCGAGGTGTCGGACTCCGAACCTCCTGCGCCCCCTCGAATCGAATCTGATTGGGCGCCGATCATGGAGTTCACCGCCGCGGACATCTTTCAACACTCACCTTTTGGCGACATCCTGAATTCACTAAAGTATCTCTCGCTATCAGGAGAGCCCTGGCCGAATTGCGGTCAGGATGGTTGGGATGCGGACGACGAAGAAATTCAAAGCCCACCCACCACCCACTTTGTAGCCACTGTCGATGATTTAACCGACATGCTAGACTTCGACTCCGAAGACACCAACGGTATGGACGACGATGCCGGAGACGACCAAGAACCAGTGCCTAAAGGGCACTGGAAAGCCACCTCAACTCATGACATATACATGGTGGATACACCAAAAGGAAGCAATAACGAGGAACAATGGGACGAGGCGAAGCAACCAAAACGGCGATGCAAGCGCCACCCGAAGTCCCGCCTCGACAACAACAGCACCCATAACGACCCAGCCGTAGAGCAGGGTGAACCAGTGGAGGACGAACATGCAACCAAGCAACCATCCAAACAGGATGAATTGGACAAGCAACCTATCCTCGACGAAAATAACAGTCCAGACAATCTCACGCCGGACACATCACCGGAGCATAAAAGCCCTCACAAAAGGCTCTTCACCACTGCAAGAAGTTTGAAGAAGCAGAAGCGGAAGCTCAAAACAGTGGAAGACGTACTCAGAATGAGATGGAACAAAGTACTCAAGACCGCAGACAAATACAGCAATAGTCATCAAGCAAAGAGCTACCCGAAGCGCAAGCTGTTACCCGAATTCGACGAGGAGGCCGTAGAGCCACCACAATCAAAAAGCAAAGAGGCCGCCTGGCCGGATAGACGGCCAGATGACAGGCTAAGAACGGCAAGCGGCGCCGCACACAAGCCGGCACATGACACACATAAAGATCCTCGCAAAAAGGATGGCCCGGTCAGGTCCATTTATGGGCCAAAAAAGAGGGCTCCAGAGAGCAACACAACACGCCGAGCGTTCAAAGATAACGGCACACCTAAATACAGGGGCGCCGCACACCCACTATGTTTCACCGATGAGGTACTGGATCATGTATTTCCAGCGGGATTCAAACCCGTAAACATAGAGGCATATGACGGAACAACACACCCCGGAGTCTGGATTGAGGATTACATCCTACACATACACATGGCAAGAGGAGATGATCTCCATGCCATAAAATACCTACCCCTCAAGCTCAAAGGGCCAGCTCGGCATTGGCTCAAAAGCCTCCCAGAAAATACCATTGGAAGTTGGGAAGAGCTCGAGGATGCGTTTAGAGCAAATTTTCAGGGGACTTATGTCCGCCCTCCGGATGCAGACGATTTAAGTCACATAACTCAACAGCCCGGAGAGTCAGCACGCAAATTCTGGAACATGTTCCTCACCAAAAATAACCAAATAGTCGACTGTCCGGACGCAGAAGCCTTAGCAGCTTTTAAAGATAACGTCCAAGACGAATGACTCGCCAGACACCTTGGCCAGGAAAAACCAAGAACAATGGCCGTGCTAACGAGCCTCATGACCCGCTTTTGCGCGGGAGAAGATAGCTGGCTGGCAAGATGCAGCACCAGTGACCCAAGTACGTCCGAGGTCAGAGATGGAAATGGGAAATCACGACGCAGAAAGGATCAGCGCCGGAGTAAAGAAAATGGCCCAAAGAACACGGCGGTCAACGCCGGATTCAACAGCTCTCGGCCGAGCAACAAAACACTGCCTCTTAAGGACAACAGTGACAAGCTATCCAACCTAAACAAAATTTTGGACAGGATATGTCAAATCCACAGTACCCCCGGGAAGCCTGCAAACCATACCCACCGAGATTGTTGGGTCTTCAAACAGTCCGACCGACTTAACGCCGAACACAAGGGCTCGACACACCAAGCGAAGACGATGACGAACTCCACAAGCAGAGCGCCGAAAAACAAAAGACTTTCCCACAAGAAGTCAAAACAGTAAACTCACTTCACGTGATAATACGGAACAATAGTGCGGCACCTACTAAAGTACGCGCCGCATGGTCCACCCTAGCGGAATCCCGAGATTGGATGTCAAAACCAATTACTTTCGACCATCTGGATTACTCCAGAAACATTCGAAACGCGGGATGGACTGCTTTGATATTGGATCCTATAATCGATGGACTACAATTTACACAAGTCCTAATGGATGGCGGTAGCGACTTAAACCTGCTATATCCGGACACAATCCGCAGGATGGGGATAGACCCGACCAAAATTCGCCATAGCAGCACTTCCTTCAAAGGAGTGACGCCAGGCCCTTACGCCAATTGCACGGGCTCCTTACTACTAGAAGTTGTGTTCGGTTCATCTGATAACTTCCGTCGCGAAAAGCTAATCTTCCATATCGCCCCATTTAAAAGTAGCCATCAGGCACTATTGGGATGTAAAGCTTTTGCCCGCTTTAACGCAATACCGCACTACGCGTCTCTTACACTTAAAATGCCCAGTCCACGCGGCATTATCTCTTTGAAAGGTCGCTTAAGACCCCGGACACGGCTAGGTGAGTCCGGCTTAAATAAACTAGGGGCTTCCTAGCCGCACACCCCTTTACAAGGGGCTGTGAGCATGAACAATGAGAACCAATAAAAGCTCAACTTCATTCATTTCTTTTTTCACGCTCTATTTTAATACATTGCTCGCACGATATCTTTCCAAACTAAGTTCTTCTCTTTTACAGATGAACAACGTGTTACACCTGTCCAGGATACAGCACAACGGAGACACAGGCGCAGACGTGCAGCAGGGACCCGTTGCAAGGATTCTCTTCAGATTAAGACCCTGCGTAAACCTTTCTTACTGTCTCTTGTTGATCCACATCCCCCGGTTCCTTACCATAACCGATGAGGAGGCTGGTGTTTTGGCATCGGCCGCGTCAAAAAATTTCGCCCGTACCTGGACACGAGGGGCTTAGGGCATCGTTCTGCCCATTATCATAAAGACCAAATACCTTAGGGAGTGTTCGGCGTCTCGAGTTAGGCCTTATATGCATCAGCTCCGAATCATGTCTTTGGTCAAATGTTGGGTTTGCCCGGCTCCTGTGTTTTGCTGCCTTACGTTCCGTATCATCGGCTAACGCGGCACCAAGAGAACTACTGCGATTGTGCCCCGGTTCGGCCGGGCGAGCACCTCAGTAGAGAAAGCCGAAAACTGACTGTCATGATATAGCGAGAGACTGGTCAACCACTTGATCGACTACCGAAATGTCTAGAATTCCTCCACTTTGACGAAGGACCGTTTCCCGGTCAGGCACATACGCGCCCCGAATTCGGAGAGCACGGTGCCCCTAGGGGCTATATCGTAGCCCCACCTTCGAACTCCTATGGCTAAGTGAAAGTGATAAAGCATTATAGTCCGGTTGCCTAGTTTGCTACGCTACCACCTCCTTCACAGGACCAAGACGTTGGATTAAGTGTGAAAATGCGCTATTTTTGCAAACACCCCCGCACCATGTGCGTGGGGGCTGAAGCCGAAGACTGCCATCTTTCAGGTTATATACACATATACATTAACGGCCGCACAGGAGATATTTCAACACTTGAACGCACAAGTATACAAAGCACTCATATTATAAATATGGTTTCACAAATCATACATGTCATTTTAACATAACATTTTTCGAGCACTGCGACTCTATCAAACGAGCGCCCTGCAGGACTTCCCCAAAATAGTGCTCGGCGGGTAACCGACTTTTGTCCGAACCCCGGGAGGCAACATCAGTGGCATCCATCTCCGCCCAGTATGTCTTGACACGGGCGAGAGCCATCCGTGCACCCTCTATGCACGCCGACCGCTTCATCGCCTTGATATGCGGCACCGCCCCAAGGAACTGCTGCAATAAGCCAAAATAACTCTTCGGCTTAGGCCTATCCGGCCACACATGAGCCACCACATCCGTCATGGCAAATCCGGATAATCTATTCAGCTCAGCCCACTCAGCCAACCGATCGGTCAACGGAAGTGGACGCTCCGGACTGTGGAATTGAGACCAAAACAGCTCTTCCATCTCGTGATCCTTTTGACTTCGGAAGTGCACAACCGCATCCGCCACACTCGCCGCCAAATCCAGATAAGGATCCTCCACACCCCACAGCTAGCCCAGCTAAGCATACTGAAGGAAATATGCCCTAGAGGCAATAATAAAGTTATTATTTATTTCCTTATATCATGATAAATGTTTATTATTCATGCTAGAATTGTATTAACCGGAAACATAATACATGTGTGAATATATAGACAAACAGAGTGTCACTAGTATGGCTCTACTTGACTAGCTTGTTAATCAAAGATGGTTATGTTTCCTAACCATGGACAAAGAGTTGTTATTTGATTAACGGGATCACATCATTAGTTGAATGATCTGATTGACATGACCCATTCCGTTAGCTTAGCACCCGATCGTTTAGTATGTTGCTATTGCTTTCTTCATGACTAATACATGTTCCTATGACTATGAGATTATGCAACTCCCGTTTACTGGAGGAACACTTTGTGTGCTACCAAACGTCAGAACGTATTACAAAGGTGCTCTACAGGTGTCTCCAAAGGTACTTGTTGGGTTGGCGTATTTCGAGATTAGGATTTGTCACTCCGAATGTCGGAGAGGTATCTCTGGGCCCTCTCGGTAATGCACATCACTTAAGCCTTGCAAGCATTGCAACTAATGAGTTAGTTGCGAGATGATGTATTACAGAACGAGTAAAGAGACTTGCCGGTAACGAGATTGAACTAGGTATTGGATACCGACGATCGAATCTCGGGCAAGTAACATACCGATGACAAAGGGAACAACGTATGTTGTTATGCGGTCTGACCGATAAAGATCTTCGTAGAATATGTAGGAACCAATATGGGCATCCAGGTCCCGCTATTGGTTATTGACCGGAGACATGTCTCGGTCATGTCTACATTGTTCTCGAACCGTAGGGTCCGCACGCTTAAAGTTACGATGATAGTTTCTTTATGAGTTTATGTATTTTGATGTACCGAAGGTTGTTCGGAGTTCCGGATGTGATCACGGACATGACGAGCAGTCTCGAAATGGTCGAGACATAAAGATCGATATATTCGAAGCCTATATTTGGACATCGAAATCGTTCCGGGTGAAATCAGCATTTTACCGGAGTATCGGGGGTTACTGGAACCCCCCCGGGGGGTTATTGGGCCTACATGGGCCTCGAGGGAGAAGAGGGAAGGAGGCAGGAGGTGGCCACGTGCCCCTTCCCTTCCTAGTCCGAATAGGACAAGGGAAGGGGGCGGCGCCCCCCCTTTCCTTCCCCTCTTCCTCCTCTTTCCCCCTTCTCCTTCTCCAACTAGGAAAGAAAGGGAGTCCTACTCCCGGTGGGAGTATGACTCCCCCCTGGCGCGCCCCTTCTTGGCCGGCCGCCCCCTCCCCTTGGCTCCTTTATATACGGGGGCGGGGGGCACCCCATAGACACACAAGTTGATCTTCGTGATCGTTCCTTAGCCGTGTGCGGTGCCCCCCTCCATGATATTACACCTCGGTCATATTGTAGCGGTGCTTAGGCGAAGCCCTGCGACGGTTGAACATCAAGATCGTCACCATGCCGTCATGCTGACGAAACTCCTCCCCGAAGCTTTGCTGGATCGGAGCCCGGGGTGCGTCATCGAGCTGTACGTGTGTCAAGAACTCGGAGGTGCCGGAGTAACGGTGCTTGGATCGGTTGGACCGGGAAGACGTACGACTACTTCCTCTACGTTGCGTCAACGCTTCCGCTTCGGTCTACGAGGGTACGTAGACAACACTCTCCCCTCTCGTTGCTATGCATCACCATGATCTTGCGTGTGCGTAGGAAATTTTTTGAAATTACTATGTTCCCCAACACATACTTCGGATCTGTGAACTTCCTGCGCAGCAGAAAGGGCTTTCCAGCCGCAATGTCTCCGGCCTGACGCAGCTCCTCCTTTATAGCCCTCAGTGCAGAACGGGCATCCTTGGCTTCGGCGGTGGCCTTCTTCAGGTCCTCTTGCTCCGCTCGGCGTTCTTTTTCAAGAACCTCATAGCGGTCGGTAACATCCTTCAGCTTCACGGCCATTCTGGCCATCTCCTCCCTGCTTCGGCAGTGAGCAGCCTTTTAGGCTTTTAGCTCTTCGGCTGCCCTCGAGGCAGCCGCATCACTCCTTCTGGCCTGCTCCTTGGCTCGAGCAAGCTCTGCTCGAAGGTCTTCCACAGCAGCGGCACCATCTGCATCAAGCATACATATTGTAAGGAGTGGGCGTCAGCTCCCTTACTAGGTGACCACGGAGGAACAACCTACCTTGTGACTCGTCGAGTCGTTTATTGACCAGCGTGATGTCTGCATCCGCAACGTCAAGTTGCCGCTTTAGCTCGGCAACTCTATCAGTCTGGCTTGCCACCGGACGATCCGCCACCTGCATAAGAAAGGCGAGAATTAATAACTGAGATTAGGATCATCGGCACGCTGTCGCTTTCGACAACATTCCGAGTCTCAGGGGCTACTATCTATACAGGGTGCACTCTATGTGCAAAACTGTCAAAATGTATGTCATTTTTACATACCTCAAAACCCGCCAGTAAACTTCTGACGGCATCATGCAACCCGCCCTCAGCGGACGAGATTCTTTCAATCACTGCATTTATCAATATACGGTGATCTTCTGAGATAGACGCCCTCTCGAGCAGATCCTTCAGCTCCCCCGGCCGTACACCAGTAGGTGCCGAACTCTCCGGCCCCGCCGGACTTGGGGAGACCCTCCGCGACGACACTTCAGGGTCGTCCGCCCCGCCTGATGGCGCGGCAGTTGGAGGCGTCTCGCTCTCCATCATCTCCGGACGAAGGTCCCCCGAAGACGAGCTCAGCTGAGAAGGACGGAGATCCGAACTACAAGATAACAACTTCGGTTATCATCAGAAGCAAAAATAGGGATGTCTCTTATTACAAAACTCCCCTTTTTCTACTTATGGCTCGCTGGAGGGCTGATTCCTTGGGGGAGATAGTGCGGCCGGGGTTTTCCCTGGCGTAGAACCCTCTGGTGAAGATTTCTTCCCCTGCTTTGAGGCCTTAGCCTCCGGATCTTCGGAAGCGGTCCTCTTCTCCCCCTGGAAGGAGGGATTCTCGATCCCCCCTTTCTCGAAAGCCTCCTTAGTAGAGGCGGTAGTCTCTTTGTTTTCCCCTTCGCCCTCCTCTGGAGGCGCAACCTCCAGCATCTTGACCAACACCTAGTCCGGTGCGGTCTCCGGAAGGGGGGCCGGACACCGTATCAATTTTGCTTGCGCTATCCACTCTTATTCAAAGGACGATTGGTTAAAAGGCAAATCCAAGAATATGCAAGCAAAGGGTATGTCCAGACACAGGGCTACTTACTTGAGCATCCGGGCGATTGCAGCTTAAGTCGGCGTCCTCGGTCAATTCCGGACACACTTCTTGTGATCCGAAGAACAATTTGTACATCTCCACGGGTGTCGTACCCATGAAGTGTTGGAGAGCTCGTGGCCCCTCTGGATTGAATTCCCACGGGCAGAGGGGGCGACGTTTGCAGGGCAGAAGACGCCGAATCAGCATAACCTGCATCACTACGACCAGATTGATCTCCCTCTATTGGAGGTCTCAAATCCGGCCCTGCAATAGGGGTACGTCCTTTGACGGCCCCCAGTTAAGCCCTTGGTTGACCCATGACATCAGCCGTTGTGGAGGGCCCGAGCGAAAGACGGGCGGCGGCTCCTGCCTGCTGCCCCTGGGAGCGGTAATATAGAACCATTCCTGTTGCCATAAACTGAGCTCCTCCTGGAAAGAGCCCTCGGGCCATGGAGCATCGGCCCTCTTGCTTACAACCGCCTCGCCGCATTCTGCTTGACGCCCCTCGATCATCTTCGGCTCCACGTTGAAGGTTTTGAGCCACAAACCGAAGTGAGGGGTAGTGCGGAGGAAGGCTTCGCAGACGACAATGAATGATGAGATGTGGAGGATGGACTCCGGAGCCAAGTCGTGGAATTCCAACCCATAGTAAAACATGATCCCCCTCACGAAGGGATCCATCGGGAAGCCTAAACCCCGACGGAAATGAGACACGAACACGACGCTCTTGCCTGGCTCGGGAGTGGGAATGACTTGCCCTAGGGCAGGAAGCCTATGCAAAATCTCGTAGGTTAAGTACCTGGCTTCTCTCAGCTTTAGCACGTCCTCCTCCGTGACGGAGGAGGGCATCCACCGGCCCTGCAAGTCGGAGCCGGACATTGTCGAAGTTCCGAAGCGCTCGAATTTGGAGCCCTGAGTGTTGGAGCTCGGGGCGAGGGGCGGATTCGATTGAGGATTGAAGAAAAAGAACGAGCCTGGGTCTCATTATAAAGAAGGAGAATACCAAGAGCCGTCTCCGTGACCGTTTGGAACCCGCCTTTGATGGAGGGAGCATGGCGACGGGCGCGGTTGGGTTACCCACGTCCGTATTAATGGGAATCCCGGAATAAGGGGAACACGATCTCTGCTTCAACAAGACGTGCCAAGGAAACCGCTTCGCTAAACACGCTGAGGTGGTATAATAAAAACGATTCAAGTAAAGGCTTGGTAGTGGTGTGACGTCATGCCACAAAATACGTCAGCAGATTGAACTTGTGTAAATATTATTCTCTCTATGGTGGTATGTGGAATTTATTTTACAGAGCCGGACACTATCCTGGTGTTCACGATCTTCTATGAATTATTCGGAGGAGGAACCCGCCTTGCAATGTCGAAGACAATATGCGCGCCGGACTCGTCATCATTGAAGCCTGGTTCAGGGGCTACTGAGGGAGTCCTGGACTAGGGGGTGTCCGGATAGCCGGACTATCATCATCGTCTGGACTCCAAGACTATGAAGATACAAGATTGAAGACTTTGTCCCGTGTCCAGATGGGACTTTCCTTGGCGTGGAAGGCAAGCTTGGCAATACGGATATGTAGATCTCCTACCATTGTAACCGACTCTATGTAACCCTAGCCCTCTCTGGTGTCTATATAAACCGGAGGGTTTTAGTCCATAGGACAACAATCACACCAACAATCATACCATAGGCTAGCTTCTAGGGTTTAGCCTCCTTGATCTCGTGGTAGATCCACTCTTGTACTACCCATATCATCAATATTAATCAACCAGGGGTAGGGTTTTACCTCCATCGAGAGGGCCCGAACCTGGGTAAAAACATCGTGCCCCTTGTCTCCTGTTACCATCCGCCTAGACGCACAGTTCGGGACCCCCTACTCGAGATCCGCCGGTTTTGACACCGACAGAGGGCTATGCCAGAACTTGGGTGCGGCTGCCCTCCCACCCCCACATATATATAGGGGCAAGGGAGAGGGGGGCCGGCCCCCTCAGATCCAATCTGAGGAGGGGTCGGCGGCCAAAGGGTTGCCTTGCCCCCCAAGGCAAGGGGGGCGCCCCCTTTTAGGGTTCCACCAAACCGTAGGCGCCTTGGGCCCTGGTGGGGGGGTGCACCAGCCCACTTGGGGCTGTTTCCCTCCCACAATTGGCCCATGCAGCCCTCTGGGGCCGGTGGCCCCACCTGGTGGACCCCCGGGACCCTCCCAATGGTCCGGTACGTTACCGTTAGCACCCAAAACTTTTCCGATGACCAAAACAGGACTTCCCATATATAAATCTTTACCTCTGGACCATTCCGGAACTCCTCATGACATCCGAGACCCTATAACCCTAGCGTCATCGAACCTTAAGTGTGTAGACCCTACGGGTTCGGGAGACACGTAGACATGACCGAGACAACTCTCCGACCAATAACCAATAGCGGGATCTGGATACCCATGTTGGCTCCCACATGTTCCACGATGATCTCATCATATGAACCACGATGTCGAGGATTCAATCAATCCCGTATTCAATTCCCTTTGTCTACCGGTATAGTACTTTCCTGAGATTCGATTGTTGGTATCCCAATTCCTTGTTCAATCTTGTTACCGGCAAGTCTCTTTACTCGTTCCATAACACATCATCCTGTGATCAACCCCTTGGTCACATTGTGCACATTATGATGATGTCCTACCGAGTGGGCCCAGAGATACCTCTCTGTCACACGGAGTGACAAATCCCAGTCTCAATTCGTGCCAACCCAACAGACACTTTCGGAGATACCCATAGTGCACCTTTATAGCCACCCAGTTACATTGTGACGTTTGGTACACCCAAAGCATTCCTACGGTATCCGGGAGTTGCACAATCTCATGGTCTAAGGAAATGATACTTGACATTAGAAAAGCTTTAGCATACGAACTACACGATCTTTGTGCTAGGCTTAGGATTGGGTCTTGTCCATCACATCATTCTCCTAATGATGTGATCCCGTTATCAACGACATCCAATGTCCATGGTTAGGAAACCGTAACCATCTATTGATCAAAGTGAGTCCAAACGGTCCATTTGCATGGAGTTTCTTCATGCATATACACCAATAGACATGGTTCGTATGTCTCAAACTTTTCAAAAACGAGTGAGTCCAAAGATCCATCAACATGGAGCTTCTTCATGCGTTTTATACCAATATGACTTACATGGCAGTGCCACAAGTAGGTGGTACTATCATTACTATCTTATATCTTTTGGCATGAACATGTGTATCACTACGATCGAGATTCAATAAACCATTCATTTTAGGTGCAAGACCATTGAAGGTATTATTCAAATAAACAGAGTAACCATTATTCTCCTTAAATGAATAACCGTATTGCGATAGACATAATCCAATCATGTCTATGCTCAACGCAAACACCAAATAACAATTATTTAGGTTTAACACCAATCTCGATGGTAGAGGGAGCATGCGATGCTTGATCACATCAACCTTGGAAACACTTCCAACACAGATCGTCAGCTCACCTTTATCTAGTCTCCGTTTATTTCGTAGCTTTTATTTCAAGTTACTAACACTTAGCAACCGAACCAGTATTTAATACCCTAGTGCTACTAGGAGTACTAGTAAAGTACACATTAACATAATGTATATCCAATATACTTCTATCGACCTTGACAACCTTCTCATCTACCAAGTATCTAGGGTAATTCTGCTCCAGTGACTGTTCCCCTTATTACAGAAGCACTTAGTCTCGGGTTTGGGTTCAACCTTGGGTTTCTTCAATAGAGCAGCAGCTGATTTGCCGTTTCATGAAGTATCCCTTCTTGCCCTTGCCCTTCTTGAAACTAGTGGTTTCACTAACCATCAACAATTGATGCTCCTTCTTGATTTCTACTTTCGCGGTGTCAAACATCGCGAACATCTCAAGGATCATCATATCTATCCCTGATATGTTATAGTTCATCACGAAGCTCTAGCAGCTTGGTGGCAATGACTTTGGAGAAACATCACTATCTCATCTGGAAGAGCAACTCCCACTCGATTCAAGTGATTTTTGTACTCAGACAATCTGAGCACAAGCTCAACGATTGAAGTTTTCTCCCTTAGTTTGCAGGCTAAGAAAATCGTCGGAGGTCTTATACCTCTTGACATGGGCACGAGCCTGAAATCCCAATTTCAGCTCTCGAAACATCTCATATTCTCGAAACATCTCATATGTTCCATGAAGTTTCAAAATCATCTTCGGTGCCTCAATTCTAAACCGTTTAACATTACTGAACGCGTAGTTATCAAAACGTGTATGTTAGATGTTCGCAACATCCACAGACGATGTTCGTGGTCCAGCACATTGAGTGGTGCATTAAGGACATAAGCCTTCTTCGAAGCAACGAGGACATTCCTCAGTTTACGGACCTAGTCCGCATAATCGCTACTATCAACTTTCAACTGAATTTTCTCTAGGAACATATCTAAACAGTAGAACTAAAGCGCGAGCTTACGACATAATTTGCAAAGATCTTTTGACTATGTTCAGGATAATTAAGTTCATCTTTTGAACTCCCACTCAGATAGACATCCCTCTAGTCATCTAAGGGATTACATGATCCGAGTCAACTAGGTCGTGTCCGATCATCACGTGAGACGGACTAGTCATCATCGGTGAACATCTTCATGTTGATCGTATCTACCATACGACTCATGCTCGACCTTTCGGTCTCTTGTGTTCCGAGGCCATGTCTGTACATGCTAGGCTCGTCAAGTTAACCTAAGTGTTTCGCGTGTGTAAATCTGGCTTACACCCGTTGTATGTGAACGTTAGAATCTATCACTCTCGATCATCACGTGGTGCTTCAAAACAACAAACTTTCGCAATGGTGCACAGTTAGGGGGAACACTTTCTTGAAATTTTAATGAGGGTTCATCTTATTCACTACCGTCGTTCTAAGCAAATAAGATGCATAAACATGATAAACATCACATGCAATCAAAAAGTGACATCATATGGCCAATATCATTTGCTCCTTTTGATCTCCATCTTCGGGGCTCCATGATCATCATCGTCACCGGCATGACACCATGATCTCCATCATCATGATCTCCATCATCGTGTCTCCATGAAGTTGTCTCGCCAACTATTACTTCTACTACTATGGCTAACAGTTTAGCAATAAAGTAAAGTAATTACATGGCATTGTTTAATGACACGCAGGTCATACAATAAATTAAGACAACTCATATGGCTCCTGCCGGTTGTCATACTCATCGACATGCAAGTCGTGATTCCTATTACAAGAACATGATCAATCTCATACATCACATATATATCATTCATCACATCCTTTTGGCCATATCACATCACACGACATATGCTGCAAAAACAAGTTAGACGTCCTCTAATTGTTGTTGCAAGTTTTTTACGTGGCTGCTATAGGTTTCTAGCAAGAACGTTTCTTACCTACGCCAAAACCACAACGTGATATGCCAATTTCTATTTACCCTTCATAAGGACCCTTTTCATCAAATCCGATCCGACTAAAGTGGGAGAGACTAGCACCCGCTAGCCACCTTATGCAACAAGTGCATGTCAGTCGGTGGAACCTGTCTCACGTAAGTGTAGGTGTAAGGTCGGGCCGGGCCGCTTCATCCCACAATACCGTCGAAACAAGATTGGACTAGTAACGGTAAGCATATTGAACAAAATCAATGCCCACAACAACTTGTGTTCTACTCGTGCATAGAAACTACGCATAGACCTAGCTCATGATGCCACTGTTGGGGAACGTAGCAGAATTTCAAAATTTTCTACGCAACACCAAGATCAATCTATGGAGTAATCTAGCAACGAGGGAAAGGGGAGTGCATCTACATACCCTTGTAGATCGCTAAGAGGAAGCGTTCAAGTGAACGGGGTTGATGGAGTCGTACTCGTCGTGATCCAAATCACCGATGATCCGAGTGCCGAATGGACGGCACCTCCGCGTTCAACACACATGCAGCCCGGTGATGTCTCCCATGCCTTGATCCAGTAAGTAGAGAGGGAGAGGTTGGGGAAGACTCCGTCCAGCAGCAGCACGACGGCGTGGTGGTGGTGGAGGAGCGTGGCAATCCTGCAGGGCTTCGCCAAGCCTCCATGCCAATCTCTCAGGCCTGGGTAGCGATAGCAGAGCAGATCGAATGTCTGGCTCCGCTGCCCGAAGATCCAGAAACGGCTCTTCTGACGAAGATGCTATTTCTGCCGCCTTATGAGGTGCTAGAGAAGAAAACCAAGAAGGCGGCCAAGGGGACCAGAGGTGGTCTCCGACGCAAGGGTGTTTCGGACGTGACGTCCGAAGACACCGAGGCACACTCCTCCGCCGAAGACGACGGGGAGGAGGAAGCCCATCCCCCCCCCCCCCACTGGGGAGAGAAAGAAGAGCAAGGCCTCCACACATGGGGAGGCCGAGGCGCCCAAGAAGGGAAAAATCTCCCTTCCAGACTACTCCGCCGCAGCCACCAACAGCAGCGAGGAGTGGGGGGCCAGGGTCAAGCCCCTGGCCAAATCGTAACTATCCAGACACGATAATATTTCCGGTGTTTTCACTTTATCCTTTTTTAATGTGTTAGACCATGCATCTGCAGTCCGGCCTAATCCAACATCGAGCTCTCCTCCTCTTCGAAGGGGTCGTTGGATCCGTCGGCAATGAACAGCGGGTACCTTCCAACGGCCACCTCCCATAAGGCCGCGGACAACACCGAGGTGTTGTCCCGAAGGATACTAGGCCAAGGAGAGGCCGTTCCGGTGATGCCTGAGGAAAGAAGTCCGGCTGCCAAGCACATGGGGGGAAAGACCCCTACAGACCCCGATGACGGGGGCCGAGTCCAGTTCGGCCCTCAGCCGTATACGGCTCCAAAGACCCAAGTGGCTCCGGATTCGGACAGGCAGTCTCTCTCGAACGAGGGGGGCACGCTGCCTCCGCCAGTGACCTTTGTCCATCCAGAGGCACCGGACAGATTGCTGGAAGCGCTACAAGGCGCTTCCATTATGGAAGAACACTGCACTCATAATTGAGAAAGTCTAGTCTGCCAAAATGGACTGACCGAAACCTGCCTTAGCCTTCTAACAGGCTTTGAGGTAAGTAATATAGTTGTAAAAGAATATCACCTTGTAGACAGTAGCCCCTGATGCTCTGTTCAATGTTCGAAAAGAAAAACCAAACTGAGGATCAGTTGTCTAATATGACATGTCTATGTGAATAAGCAGGCGTCGCTTCTAGCCGCTGCCGCTCATACTGCGGAGGTCTCCGGCTTGACGCGGAATCTGGAGCGGGCCGAGGAGGAACTCGGCCTCGTGAAGACGCAACTGAAGGACAGCCAAGGTATGCACTAACTGGAGCTTTATATTTAAGAAGGAAGAAAAGTCCATACTGACTGAAGTGTCATGAACTTTATTAGGGGCCACAACTGAAGTAGCGGCCCTTAAGAAGGCGTTGGCCAAAGCCAAGGACAAAGCGGCTAAGGAACCTACCGCACGCGAGAAGCAGGAGGCCCGGGTCAGCGAGGTCCAGCAAGAGGTCCAGGACGCCGTCAAAAGGTACGAGTCCTTGGAGCATAATTCGAAGACCCAAGAGTCCGAACTTGCCAAGGCCCTCCAGAGCGTGCAAGATGCCCGAGCTGAAGCCTAGAGCACCCTCCGGGAATTCCAGGTGGCCCAGGAGATCGCGTCGGGTAAGGCTTTTATTATGCAAAGCAAGTGTGTGAATGAAACGTTCCCTTTACTTACCCGAATTTGGAGTTCTCCAGGAGCGTTTGCCAATCTGCCACGCAGCATATCAGATGCTGCAGAGTTCTTTCAAGACGAAGAAGGGAGCTCTACAGAGAAGCTATTTTGGTCCCAATACCTTGGATCAGAACAACCTGTGCCCCTTAGCGACCAGCTAAAGCAGTTGGTCGAGCTGCACAAGGCGGCCGAACTGGCCATGAAGGACCTAATAGTCTGGCTATGGCCTGCCGAGCCCATGCCCAGTAGCTACTACGGACTCGTGAAGCGGCTGGTCAGTGCCTGCCCTCGGTTTGATGCTATCAAGCAGTCGGTCTGCATTGAAGGTGCCTGTTCGCGGACGGCTTTCGCCCACGCCAAGACGCACTGGGCGAAGATGGATGCCACGAACTTGATGACCGAGGGTCCGCTCCAGGGCAAGGAGCATCGCAAGCCCGAGAAGTACTATGATAGTGTCATGGAGGGATCGCGCCTTGTGGCGGAGCAATGTGCCAAGGGTATCATTTTCCCATGAAAGCATTATTTCATCATGTCTTGTACTATGGAACGAGGTCTTTATGTAATATAATGCTTGTTATTTAAAATTTTGCCTCCTATGCGGCCGTTTATGAAGTCTGGGAGTTGGTCAGTCATCGGCTTCTGCCCCCACGTAGCTAGTATGGGGGTGTTCGGGATAAATCTAAACACTCTTTATCCGATTTTTTGGTCCTTAATTTAAGGAGGTGTTTAGCGCAACGAAGAAGGCAATCGGACTATACAGCTTTATCACCCTCACTTAGCCATTGGAGTTCTACAATTTTAAATTTTGGCGTAGCCCCTGGTATTCGGAAGGTCGACGTTGGGGCGCTATACACGCCTAATCGGACGAAAACCGATTCCTCACATAAAGGCTAATTTTTTTAAAATAATACATATTTTTTATTAAATTTCAGAAATATTACACCGTAATTATATTTTTCAAAAATAATACCCAGTCAGCCTACTGCTGGCCGATTGGATCCAGTCGGCCTGCTGCTGGCCGATTGGGCCACAGTCGGCCCACTATAGGCCGATTGGATCTAGTCGGCCTGCTGCTGGCTGATAGGCCCCAGTCGGCCCACTGCTGACCGATTGGCGCCCAGTCTACTTCCTCTAGGCCGATAGATGCATGCACCCATTTATCTTTGGAATGAATATTTGAAAAATGTTGAAGAAGTATTTAAAAAAATGTTGATCATGCATATAAAAATGTTAATCAAGCATTTGAAAAAACAATATTTAACAAGTATTTGAAAAATATTGAAACAATATTTGAAACTGTTGAATAGGTATTTGAAAAATGTTGAAGAAATATTTTAAAAAATGATGATCATGTATAAAAAGATGTTAATCTAGCATTTGCAAAAAATATTAAACTATTATTTGAAAAAAGGCGAAACAAGTATTTGAAAAAATATTGATCATGTATATAAAAATGTTGAAAAAGTATTTGTAAAAATGTTGATCATGTATAAAAAATGTTAATCTAGCATTTGCAAAAGATTTAAACAATTATTTGAAAAAAAGGCTAAACAAGTATTTGAAAAATATTGATCATGTATATAAAAATGTTGAAAAAGTATTTGTAAAAATGTTGATCATGTATATAAAAACGTTGATCAATATAAAAATATTGGTCATGTATATTATACACATGTTAAACATTTTTCAAATACTTGTTCAATTTTTTAAAATACTTGTTTAATATTTTCTCAAATACTTGTTCAACATTTTTATATACATGATCAACATTTTTTAAAATACTTCTTTAACATTTTTATATACATGATCAACATTTTTTGAAATACTTGTTTAATTATATACATGATCAACATTTTTTTAAAATACTTTAACATTTTTCAAATACCTAATCAACAATTTTCAAATATTTTTTCAACATTTTTTAAATACTTGTTCAACATTTTTTTCAAATGCTTGACTAACATTTTTATATGCATGATCAATATTTTTTTAAATACTTCTTCAACATTTTTCGAATACTCATTACAAAGATAAATGAGTGCATGCACCTGTCGGCCTAGAGGAAGCAAACTGGCCGCCAATCGGCCAGCAGTGGGCCGACTGGGGCCTATCGGCCAGCAGTGGGCCGACTGGATCCAATCGGCCTACAGTGGGCCGACTGGGGTCCAATCGGTCAGCAGCAGGCTGACTAGATCCAATCGGCCAACAGTAGGCCAACTGAGTATTATTTTTGAAAAATATAATTATGGCGTAATATTTCTGAAATTTAATAAAAATATGTATTATTTTAAAAAAATTAGCCACATAAAGCGGAAAAAATGTCTAGCGATTTGAAAACCTCCCGAACAGCTGACCAGCTCTCGCCGCATCATGACAGTCAGTTTTCAGCTTTCTCTACTGAGGCGCTCGTCCGGAAAAACCGGGACACAATCGCAGCAGTTCTCCCTTTACTCCCCTAGCTGATATAGCGGAACGTAGGGTAGCAAGCACAGGAGCCGGGCAACCCAACTATTGACCAAAGACATGATTCGGAGCCGATGCATATAATGCTATAAGTTCGGGGTGCCGAACTATACTATAAAAGTGTTTGGACTTTCTTGCCATGTTACGGGGTACAATGAAGCCCCTGGCGAATTAAGGCGTACCAGGATGTACGTGTGCAATTGAAAATAAGTGGACAAGGAAAAATTTAAGTAATGGGCAAACGCTGCAGATTATTTTTCATTGTAAGTTGAGTGATACGTCCAGGCGTATCTATACAAAGTAGTGCAATAAGCAAATAAGGCTATTTGACATGCCAATACCAACAACGAGCTACGTGTGGGTATTTAAAGCAGGTATGACGATCGTTTAGCAAAGACCACCTGGGTATTCCCTTGTACGCCCGAGCCCCTAGCTTTCTTGGTGTATCCGTCCCGCTACGGATCCGATGAGCAGGTTTATCAGAAAAGGCCTTGAGAGGTGAAAAACCTGAAAGAAAGAGAAAAAGTGAAGGAACGCGGATCCGGGAGTGGTTGAGCCGCCTTGTGGACTGATAACCCACAAGTGTAGGGGATCACAACAGCTTTCTAGGGTAAAGTATTCAACCCAAATTTATTGAGTCGACACAAGGGGAGCCAAAGAATATTCTTGAATATTAGAAGTTGAGTTGTCAATTCAACCACACCTGGATAACTTAGTATCTGCAGCAAAGTATTTAGTAGCAAAAGTGGTATGATAATAAAGGTAATAGTAGCAAAAGTAAATATAATAGTTTTTGGGTTTTTGTATTAGTTGTAGCAATAGCAATGGAAAAGTAAATAAGCGAAGAACAATATGTGAAAAGATCGTAGGCAATGGATCAGTGATGGATAATTATGCCGGATGCGATTCCTCATGTAATAGCTATAACATAGGGTGACATAGAACTAGCTCCAGTTCATCAATGTAATGTAGGCATGTATTCCGTAAATAGTCATGCGTGCTTATGGAAAATAACTTGCATGACATCTTTTGTCCTATCCTCCCGTGGCAGCGGGGTCCTAGCGGAAACTAAGGGATATTAAGGCCTCCTTTTAATAGAGAACCGGAACAAAGCACATAGTGAATACATGAACTCCTCAAACTACGGTCATCACCGAGAAGTATCCCGATTATTGTCACTTTGGGGTTGTCGGATCATAACACATAATAGGTGACTATAGACTTGCAAGATAGGATCAAGAACATACATATATTCATGAAAACATAATAGGTTCAGATATGAAATCATGGCACTCGGGCCCTAGTGACAAGCATTAAGCATAGCAAAGTCATAGCAACATCAATCTCAGAACATAGTGGATACTAGGGATCAAACCCTAACAAAACTAACTTGATTACATGATAAATCTCATCCAACCCATCACCGTCCAGCAAGCCTAAGATGGAATTACTCACGCACGGCGGTGAGCATCATGAAATTGGTGATGGAGGATGGTTGATGATGACGACGGTGACGAATCCCCCTCTCCGGAGCCCCGAACAGACTCCAGATCAGCCCTCCAGAGAGAGATTAGGGCTTGGCGGCGGCTCCGTGTCGTAAAACGCGATGAAACTTTCTCCCTAATTTTTTTCTCCCCGAACGTGAATATATGGAGTTGGAGTTGAGGTCGGTGGAGGTCCAGGGGGCCATGTCTCGTGGATAGGGTGTGGGCCCCTTGGTGTATTTCTTTCGCCCAAAAATTCTTATTAATTCCAAAAGGTGCCTCCGTGGATTTTCAGGACATTCCGAGAACTTTTCTTTTCTACACATAAAACAACATCATGGCAATTCTGCTGAAAACAACGTCAGTCCGGGTTAGTTTCATTCAAATTGTGCAAGTTAGAGTCCAAAACAAGGGCAAAAGTGTTTGGAAAAGTAGATACGTTGGAGACATATCAACTCCCCCAAGCTTAAACCTTTGCTTGTCCTCCAATTCAGTTGATAAACTGAAAGTGATAAAGAAAAACTTTTACAAACTCTGTTTGCTCTTGTTGTTGTAACATGAAAAGCCAGCATTCAAGTTTCAGCAAATATTGTGAACTAACCATACTCACAATAACACTTAGGTCTCACAATTACTCATATCAATAGTATAATCAGCTAGCGAGCCATAATAATAAAACTCGGATGACAACACTTTCTCAAAACAATCATAAAATGATATAACAAAATGGTATCTCGCTAGCCCTTTCTGAGACCGCAAAACATAAATGCAGAGCACCTTTAAAGATCAAGGACTGACTAAACATTGTAATTCATGGTAAAAGAGATCCAGTCAAGTCATACCCAATATAAACCAATAATAATGAATGCAAATGATAGTGTGCTCTCCAGCGGGTGCTTTTTAATAAGAAGGGTGGTGACTCAACATAAAAGTAAATAGATAGGCCCTTCGCAGAGGGAAGCAGGGATTTGTAGAGGTGCCAGAGCTCGATTTTAAAATAGAGATTGAATAACATTTTGAGCGGCATACTTTTGCTGTCAACGCAACAACTATGAGATGGCTGTATCTTCCATACTACATGCATTATAGGCAGTTCCCAAACAGAATGGTAAAGGTTTATACTCCCCCAACCACCAACAAGCATCAATCCATGGCTTGCTCGAAACAACGAGTGCCTCCAACTAACAACAGCCCTGGGGGAGTTTTGTTTAATTATTTTGATTTGCTTTGATCTTTTTGGATCATGGGACTGGGCATCCCGGTTACCGGCCCTTTCTCGTGAATGAGGAGCGGAGTCCACTCCTCTTGAGAATAACCCACCTAGCATGGAAGATATAGGCAGCCCTAGTTGTAACATGAGCTGCTCGAGCATACAAAACAGAATTTCATTTGAAGGTTTGGAGTTTGGCACATACAAATTTACTTGGAACGGCAGGTAAATACCGCATATAGGAAGGTATAGTGGACTCATATGGAACAACTTTGGGGTTTAAGGAGTTTGGATGCACAAGCAGTATTCCCGCTTAGTACAGGTGAAGGCTAGCAAAAGACTGGGAAGCGACCAACTGAGAGAGCGACAACAGTCATAAACATGCATTAAAATTAATTCACACCGAATACAAGCATGAGTAGGATATAATCCACCATGAACATAAATATCATGAAGGCTATGTTGATTTGATTCAACTACATGCGTGAACATGTGCCAAGTCGAGTCACTCAATTCATTCAAAGGAGGATACCATCCCATCATACCACATCATAATCATTCTAATAGCATGTTGGCACGCAAGGTAAACCATTATAACTCATAGCTAATCAAGCATGGCACAAGCAACTATAATCTCTAAATGTCATTGCAAATATGTTTACTTCATAATAAGCTGACTCAGAAACGATGAACTCATCATATTTACAAAAACAAGAGAGGTCGAGTTCATACCAGCTTTTCTCATCTCAATAAGTCCATCATATATCGTCATTATTGCCTTTCACTTGCACGACGCAACGATGTGTATAATAATAAGAGTGCACGTGCATTGGACTAAGCTGGAATCTGCAAGCATTCAACTCAAGAGAGAAGACAAGTAATATGGGCTCTAAGTTAAATAAACAATCATGCATATGAGAGCCACTAAACATTTTCAATATGGTCTTCTCGACCCCCAAAAGAAAGAAAGAAAAATAAAACTATTTACACAGGAAAGCTCCCAACAAGTAAGAAGAAGAACAAGAAATCTTTTTGGGTTTTCATTTTAATTTCTACTACAAGCATGGAAATTAAACTAACTAATTTTTTTGGTTTTTCTTAAGGTTTATCAAACACACAAGAAGAAAACTAGAAAAAGAAATTTAAACTAGCATGGATAATACAATGAAAGAGTATGAGCACCGACGACTAGTGTGTGAACATGAATGTAAAGTCGGTGAGAAATACGTACTCCCCCAAGCTTAGGCTTTTGGCCTAAGTTGGTCTAGTACCAAGGACCGCCTGGCTGATATCCGTAAGTGAAACTGGGGTCGTACTGAGATGCAGCGGCAACCGCCTCCTGAGCTGCGGCATGTTGGCGAGCTGCCTCCGCTCTTCCCTAGTGTTCAGCTGCTTCCTCCCTGGTGACAACATATCTTCCTTTTGCTTGATAATCAAAAAGGTAGGGAGCAGGAAGAGTAACATGGACGATGTTGCGTCTGTCATAGGTTAGTCGATATTGGAGGAATCGTTCATTCCTCCCAAGAAATTGATGACTGACCATAGCTTCAAAATCCAAATAAACAGGAGGTATCAATATATCTCCCTCTCGTGGGGCTATACCAAGATAATTAGCCACATGGGTTGCATAAATTCCTCCAAATAAATTTCCCTTTCTACTATTATTCTGCAACCTATGTGCAACTATTGCCCCCAAGTTATAACCTTTATAACCTAACACAGCACTCTTGAGGACACACAGATCAGGAACACACATGTGACATGATTCATCTTTACTGTTAATGCATCTACCAATAAAGAGAGCAAAATAATATATAGCAGGAAAGTGAATGCTCCCTATGGTAGCTTGTGCTATGTCCCTAGATTCTCCCACGGTAATACTAGCAAGAAAATCTCTAAATTCAGATTTGTGAGGATCATTAATATTACCCCACTGCGGGAGTTTGCAAGCAGTTGTAAAATCCCCTAAATCCATGGTGTAAGATGTATCATAGATATCAAATATGACACTAGGAGAATTACGCGCACAGTTATATTTGAACCTCCGCACAAAAGAAATAGTCAATTGATAGTACTGCAGACATTTATCTTGTAAGAAGTCCTCCAGCTCGGTATTACGCACATATGCATCAAATTCCTCCTTGAAGCCTGCTTCGACCATAAAATCATCGGATGGCCACTCACAAGCTCATACATCCGCGTCCCTCGACAATTCAACATCTTGCACACGTATAGCAATCCTGGGCCCTTTCTTCACCGAGGAACCACCTTGGTACATTCTCCTAGACATAATTCTTTTTCTGAAAAATTCTGAAATTTTAGTAACTTCAAAATAAAAGTGAATAAAACTAAACAAGATTGGTAGCAACTACTCCTACAAGTGCCTAGAGCCTATATCATGCATTAGAATTGCTTGGGACCTCATAAATTTAACATGCAAGCTCAAGAACATGGTCACCTATGCAGCAAAAATTTGCAATGAATAAAGCACTAGAACAAAAACTAATTGGACCAATGGAGGAGTCACATACCAAGCAACAATCTCCCAAAGCAGTTTTGTGAATGGAGCTTTGAGCAAGGAGATCGAAAATCGCAGCAAAATGAGCTAGAACTCGTGCTTGAGCTGGATGGGGATTTTTTGGGTAGAAGATGAAGTGTGTGGGTGCTGGCATAAGTGGAGGGGGGCCACCAGGGGCCCACGAGACAGGGGGCGCACCCAGGGGGAGGGGGCGCGCCCTCCACTCTCGTGGCCTGGTGCTTGCCCCTTCTGCAGTGTTTTCAGTGCCTAAAATCCTCAAATATTCCATAAAAACATACTAAATTTGCAGGGCATTTGGAGCACATTTATTTTCAGGATATTTTTTAATGCACGGATAATTCAGAAAACAGACAGATAATACTATTTTTGCTTTATTTATTCTAAATAACAGAAAGTAAAAAGTGGGTACAGAAGGTTCTGCCTTCTAGTTTCATCCATCTCGTGATCATCAAAATGAATCCACTAACAAGGTTGATCAAGTCTTGTTAACAAACTCATTCCAAATAACACGGAACCGGAGAAATTTCGAATAACACTAAGTTACCTCAACGGGGATATGAAAATCCCCAACAATAAGAATATCATACTTTTTCTTGACAGTAGGGAGAGGAAATTCAAAACCTCCAATAATAATAGTTGGAACTTTTCCAATAGAATTGATGCTATGAACTTGAGATTGTTTCCTCGGAAAGTGTACCGTATGCTCATTACCATTAACATGAAAAGTGACATTGCCTTTGTTGCAATCAATAACAGCCCCTGCAGTATTAAGAAAAGGTCTACCAAGGATAATAGACATACTATCGTCCTCGGGAATATCAAGAATAACAAAGTCCGTTAAGATAGTGACATTTGCAACCACAACAGGCACATCCTCACAAATACCGACAGGTATAGCAGTTGATTTATCAGCCATTTGCAAAGATATTTCAGTAGGTGTCAACTTATTCAATTCAAGTCTACGATATAAAGAGAGAGGCATAACACTAACACCGGCTCCAAGATCACATAAAGCAGTTCTAACATAATTTCTTTTAATGGAGCATGGTATAGTTGGTACACCCGGATCTCCAAGTTTCTTTGGTATTCCACCCTTAAAAGTGTAATTAGCAAGCATGGTGGAAATTTCAGCTTCCGGTATCTTTCTTTTATTTGTAATGATATCCTTCATATACTTAGCATAAGGATTTACTTTCAGCATATTAGTTAAGCGCATACGTAAGAAAATAGGTCTAATCATTTCAGCAAAGCGCTCAAAATCCTCATCATCCTTTGTCTTGGATGGTTTAGGAGGAAAGGGCATGGGTTTCTGAACCCATGGTTCTCTTTCTCTACCGTGCTTCCTAGCAACAAAATCTCTCTTATCATAACGTTGATTCTTTGATTGTGGGTTATCAAGATCAACAGCAGGTTCAATCTCTACTTCATTGTTTTTGCTAGGTTGAGCATCAACATGAACATTATCATTAACATTATCACTAGGTTCATGTTCATCACCTGATTGTGTTTCAGCATCAGAAATAGAAATATCATTGGGATTCTCAGGTGTGTCTACAGTAGGTTCACTAGAAGCATGCAAAGTTCTATCGTTTTTCATTTTCTTATTTTTAGAAGAACTAGGTGCCTCTAAATTATTTCTCTGAGAATCTTGCTCGATTCTCTTAGGGTGGCCTTCAGGATACAAAGGTTCCTGAGTCATTCTACCAGTTCTAGTAGCCACTCTAACAGCAAAGTCATTTTTATTATTTAATTCATCAAGCAAATCATTTTGAGCTTTAAGTACTTGCTCAGCTTGAGTAGCAACCATAGAAGTATATTTGCTAATGAGTTTGAGTTCACCTTTAACTCTAGCCATATTATCGCTCACGCGTCCTATCTCGAAAGCATTATTCTTTAACTCTCTACCAACATAAGCATTAAAACTTTCTTGTCTAGCCATAAAGTCATCAAATTCATCTAAGCATGGGCTATGAAATTTAGTAGAGGGGATTTCAACTTTATCATATCTATAGAGAGAATTTACCTTTACTACCTGTGTCGGGTTATCAAGACAATATGGTTCTTCAACAGGCGGTATATTAAGACCATGTATTTCTTCAATAGGTGGTAAATTCTTAACATCTTCAGCTTTAATACCTTTTTCTTTCATTGATTTCTTTGCCTCTTGCATATCTTCAGGACTGAGAAATAAAACACCTCTCTTCTTCGGAGTGGGTTTAGGAATAGGCTCAGGAGTTGGCTCAATTGGTTCAGGAATTGCCTCAGGAATTGGCTCAGGAAGAGTCCAATTATTTTCATTAGTCAACATATTATTCAATAGTATTTCAGCTTCGTCGACTGTTCTTTCCCTGAAAACACAACCAGCACAACTATCCAAGTAGTCCTTGGAAGCATCGGTTAGTCCATTATAAAAGATATCAAGTATTTCATTTTTCTTGAGAGGATGATCAGGAAAGCATTAAGTAATCGGAGAAGCCTCCCCCAAGCTTGTGGGACACTCTCTTCTTTGATTTGCACAAAATTATATATTTCCCGCAAGGCAGCTTGTTTCTTATGAGCAGGGAAATATTTAGCAGAGAAGTAATAAATCATATCCTGGGGACTACGCACACAACCAGGAGCAAGAGAATTATACCAAGTCTTAGCATCACCCTTTAATGAGAACGGAAATATCTTAAGGATATAAAAATAGCGAGACTTCTCATCATTAGTAAACAGGGTAGCTATATCATTCAACTTGGTAAGATGTGCCACAACAGTTTCAGATTCAAGGCCATAAAAAGGATCAGATTCAACTAAAGTAATAATCTCAGGATCAACAGAGAATTCATAATCCTTATCAGTAACACAGATAGGTGAAGTAGCAAAAGCAGGGTCAGGTTTCATTCTAGCATTAAGAGACTGCTGCTTCCATTTAGCTAATAATTTCTTAAGATCATATCTATCATTGCAAGCAAAGATAGCTCTAGCAGCTTCTTCATTCATAACATAACCCTCAGGAACAACAGGGAATACATAATCATTGGGAGAATTTTCATCATCACTATCATCAATAATAGCATCTTCAATAATTTCATTTCCCCTAACTCTAGCAAGTTGTTCATCAAGAAATTCACCTAATGGCAAAGTAGTATCACGCACAGAAGTAGTTTCATCATGCATAGCAGAAGTGGCATCATCAATAACATGCGACATATCAGAATTCATAGCAGTAGCAGGTTTAGGTGTCGCAAGCTTACTAATAACGGAAGGAGAATCTAGTGCAGAGCTAGATGGCAGTTCCTTACCTCCCCTCGTAGTTGAGGGCAAAATCTTGGTTCTGTCGTCTTTCAAGTTCTTCATAGTGATCAACAGATATAAATCCCAAGTGACTCAGAGAATAGAGCTATGCTCCCCGGCAACGGCGCCAGAAATTAGTCTTGATAACCCACAAGTGTAGGGGATCGCAACAGCTTTCGAGGGTAAAGTATTCAACCCAAATTTATTGATTCGACACAAGGGGAGCCAAAGAATATTCTTGAGTATTAGCAGTTGAGTTGTCAATTCAACCACACCTGGATAACTTAGTATCTGCAGCAAAGTATTTAGTAGCAAAGTGGTATGATAATAAAGGTAACGGTAGCAAAAGTAAAGATAATAGTTTTTGGGTTTTTGTAGTAGTTGTAACAGTAGCAACGGAAAAGTAAATAAGCGAAGAACAATATGTGAAAAGCTCGTAGGCAATGGATCAGTGATGGATAATTATGCCGGATGCGATTCCTCATGTAATAGCTATAACATAGGGTGACACAGAACTAGCTCCAGTTCATCAATGTAATGTAGGCATGTATTCCGTAAATAGTCATACGTGCTTATGGAAAAGAACTTGCATGACATCTTTTGTCCTACCCTCCCGTGGCAGCGGGGTCCTAGCGGAAACTAAGGGATATTAAGGCCTCCTTTTAATAGAGAACCGGAACAAAGCATTAGCACATAGTGAATACATGAACTCCTCAAACTACGGTCATCACCGAGAAGTATCCCGATTATTGTCACTTCGGGGTTGTCGGATCATAACACATAATAGGTGACTATAGACTTGCAAGATAGGATCAAGAACACACATATATTCATGAAAACATAATAGGTTCAGATCTGAAATCATGGCACTCGGGCCCTAGTGACAAGCATTAAGCATAGCAAAGTCATAGCAACATCAATCTCAGAACATAGTGGATACTAGGGATCAAACCCTAACAAAACTAACTTGATCACATGGTAAATCTCATCCAACCCATCACCGCCCAAAAAGCCTACGATGGAATTACTCACGCACGGCGGTGAGCATCATGAAATTGGTGATGGAGGATGGTTGATGATGACGACGGCGACGAATCCCCCTCTCCGGAGCCCCGAACGGACTCCAGATCAGCCCTCCCGAGAGAGATTAGGGCTTGGCGGCGGCTCCGTGTCGTAAAACGCAATGAAACTTTCTCCCTGATTTTTTTCTCCCCGAACGTGAATATATGGAGTTGGAGTTGAGGTCGGTGGAGGTCCAGGGGGCCCACGAGATAGGGGGGCGCGCCCTATAGGGGGGGCGCCCCCCTGTCTCGTGGACAGGGTGTGGGCCCCCTGGTGTATTTCTTTCGCCCAGAAATTCTTATTAATTCCAAAAAGTGCCTCCGTGGATTTTCAGGACATTCCGAGAACTTTTCTTTTCTACACATAAAACAACATCATGGCAGTTCTGCTGAAAACAGCGTCAGTCCGGGTTAGTTTCATTCAAATCGTGCAAGTTAGAGTCCAAAAGAAGGGCAAAAGTGTTTGGAAAAGTAGATACGTTGGAGACGTATCATGGACCACAGTCATGATGTGCCTCCGTCCATGCCCATGGTAGTTTAAGTGCATAGTTGTGTACGCGCGGCACGAATTTTGCCGCTTTATTGGGGCTGGGACGAAGGCCGGATTGCTAGCTGAGCTTTGGACGAGCTGGGTGGTCCTGTTGCAGAGTAGCGCGGACCCGCTTAATGGTGTGCGGGGGCTTTATTTCCGAATTGAGGTTTTGCCTAAGAAGGCTATTCTGTACTTCTCCTGCAAGGGCCGCGGTGTTCTCCTCAGTAGGAGGGAGTGCTCTGTATTTCCATTGACTGTTATAACACCGCGAGGTCCGAACATCTTGAGCTTAAGGTAGGCATAGTGCGGCACTGCTTTGAAACGGGCAAATGCGGTTTGTCCGAGCAGTGTGTGATAACCACTGTGAAAGGGGACAATATCGAAGAGCAACTCTTCGCTTCGGAAATTATCCGGGGATCTGAAGACCACTTATAGTGTGATTGAGTCCGTGCAACCGGCCTCTACACCTGGTATGACACCTTTAAAGGTGGTTTTGGTGGCTTGATCCTTGAGGGATCAATACCCATTTTGCACACTGTATCCTGATAAAGCAGGTTCAGGCTGCTACCACCGTCCATGAGGACGCGTGTGAGGTGGAATCCGTCAATGATAGGGTCAAGCACCAGTGCGGCTGAACCGCCGTGGCGGATACTGGTCGGATGGTCCCTTCGATCGAAGGTGATCGAACAGGCGGACCACGGGTTGTATTTTGGGGCGACTGGCTCCATCGCGTAAACGTCCCTTAGTGCGCGCTTCCGCTCCCTTTTGGGGATATGGGTAGCATATACCATATTTACCGTTTTCACTTGGGGGGGACTTCTTCTGCCCCCCTGTGTTCAGCGGCCGGGGTTCCTCGTTGTCATCACTTTGCGACCCCTTTTCCTTATTTTCAGCGTTTAACTTGCCGGCCTGTTTAAAGACCCAACATTCTCTACTGGTGTGATTGGCTGGTTTATCGGGGGTGCCGTGGATTTGACATGGACGATCGAGTATGCGGTCCAGACTGGATGGGTCCGGATTGTTTCTTTTAAATGGCTTTTTCTGCTGACCAGACTTGGAGCCACTGAATCCCGCATTGACGACTGTGTCTTCGGTGTTATCGCCATTATTTCGACGCTTGTGTCTATTGCGTCGGGGCTCGCTGTTGCTGTCTCTGGCTTCAGAAGTGCCAGGTTTAATTGAGGTGCTGTTGCTACGAGCTAGCCAGCTTTCCTCGCCCACATAAAAGCGAGTCATGAGCGTCGTAAGGGCTGCCATGGACTTTGGCTTCTCTTGGCCGAGGTGTCGGGCGAGCCACTCGTCGCCGATGTTATGCTTAAAGGCCGCTAGGGCTTCGGCATCCGGACAGTCGATGATTTGGTTCTTTTTAGTTAAGAACCGAGTCCAGAATTTCCTGGCTGACTCTCCGGGCTGTTGGATTATATGACTTAAGTCATCGGCAACCGGAGGTCAGACATAAGTGCCCTGGAAGTTGTCAAGGAGCGCATCTTCCAGGTTCTCCCAACTGCCAATAGAGTTTTCTGGCAGACTGTTCAACCAGTTCCTAGCTGGTCCTTTGAGTTTTAGCGGGAGATACTTGATGGCATGGAGATCATCGCCGCGGGCCATATGTATATGGAGAAGGAAGTCCTCGATCCATACTGCGGGATCTGTTGTTCCATCATATGATTCAATGTTTACAGGTTTAAACCCTTCTGGGAATTCATGCTCCATTACTTCATCAGTGAAGCAGAGGGGGTGTGCGGCACCTCTGTGTCGGGCTATGTCCGGACGTAGCTCGAATGGAGCCGGTCTGCTGTATTCGGCCCGGACAGGTTTGTGCTTGTTATATCCGGCTTGGTGGCCGTCGTTGCACGTTGGGGCGCACCCCCGCGATCCGTAGATCGATCTGGTTTGTCTTGCTCTATTTTATAAATCGTACCGTAGGTCATGTGTGTATCTCCGAGCTGTTGTATTTGTATTTGTTTGGCGAGGCAGTGTCGGCTGGTGCTCGGGCTGAATTGCCGTTTTATCTCGGCCGTGTGGTGGTCTGTCATCCGCATTATGCGCTGGTAGTGCTGGCTCCAACGCCTCGTTATCGAATTGAGGTAACAGTTTGCGCTTCGGGTAACTTTTGGTTGGGCGTTCAAGTCCGTATTCCTTGGCTGCCAGGACTTCGGCCCATCAATCAGTGAGCAGATCTTGATCAGCTCGAAGCTACTGATGCTTCTTCTTCAGGCTTTTTGCAGTGGCTATAAGCCGGCGCTTAAAATGCTCCTGCTCGACGGGATCCTCTGGCACGATGAATTCTTCGTCGCCGAGGCTCACCTCATCCTCGGAGAGAGGCATGTAGTTGTTGTCCTCCGAGTCGCCATTCACGGCCTGTTCATCGGGGCTGGCTCGCCCGTCTTCCCGTTCAGCCTGTTCGAAACTTGGCTTGCTAGGGTCTTCATTGTCTTCGGCATCGTCCGGAGTGCTATTCTCTCTTGTGCCGGTATCGCTAGTTTTACCATGGCGTGATTTAGAGCGGCGCTGTTGACGTTGGCGCTTGGACTGCTTCTCAGGAAGTTTCTCCTCAACTGGATCTTTATGTCATCGCCATTGTCTTCTTTGGGCGTATCCACCATGTATATATCGTATGAGGAGGTGGCTATCCAGCGCCCTGTGGGTGGTGGTTCCTATTCTTCTCCGGCATTGTCGTCCATACCGTCGATGTCTTCGGAGTCGGAATCAAGCATGTCGGTCAAGTCGTCGACAGTGGCTATCAAGTGGGAGGTGGGTGGGAACCGAAGCTCTTTGTTGTCCACTTCCCACTCCAGCAGGACATAGTTCGGCCAAGAATCTCCTAACAAGGAGAGGGATTTTAATGAGTTTAACACGTCGCCTAAGGGTGAGTTTTGGAAGATGTCCGCGGAGGTGAACTCTAAGATCGGCGCCCAGTCGGATTCGATGGGTGCGGATACACGCGGTTCGAAGCCTATGGCCGGAGACGAGTCCGAGGTTCCGATGACATAAGCCTCGTTGGTGGTAAGATATGTGTTCGGCTCTAGCGCCGTTGAGGCCGCGGCTTCCATGGCGAGGTTGAGCCTCCCGTCCTCGGATGGCGCGCTCTGCTTTGAATCTAGGGCCAGTGCGGTTATAGGCGCAGTCTCCCGCACATAGTGTGATGACAGATTTAGGTCATGTTCATCGTGGCGGCGGGGCGCGGCTGTCATAGGCTCGAATCCCTTGAAGATCAAGTCTCTGTGGATGTTGGCGGTGTAGTTCAAACTTCCAAACCTGACTTGATGGCCAGGGGCGTAGCTGTCGATCTGCTCCAGATGGCCAAGCGAGTTGCCCCGCAGTGCGAAGCCACCAAATACAAAGATCTGTCTGGGGAGAAAAACTCCACCCTGGACGATGTTGTTGTAGATGATTGAAGGAGCCATCAAGCCTTACGGTGGCGACATAGTGGAACTCTCAATGAAAGCACCAATGTCGGTGTCAAAACCGGCGGATCTCGGGTAGGGGGTCCCGAACTGTGCGTCTAAGGCTAATGGTAACAGGAGGCGGGGGACACAATATTTACCCAGGTTCGGGCCCTCTCGATGGAGGTAATACCCTACTTCCTGCTTGATTGATCTTCATGATATGAGTATTACAAGAGTTGATCTACCACAAGATCGTAAAGGCTAAACCCTAGGAGCTAGCCTATGATTATGATTGTTGTTGTCCTACGGACTAAACCCTCCAGTTTATATAGACACCGAAGGGGGCTAGGTTTACACAGAGTCGGTTACAGAGAAAGGAATCTTCACATCCGAATCGCCAAGCTTGCCTTCCACGCAAAGGAGAGTCCCATCCGGACACGGGACGAAGTCTTCTATCTCGTATCTTCATAGCCCAATAGTTCGGCATACGCATATAGTCCGGCTGTCCGAGGACCCCTTAATCCAGGACTCCCTCAGTCTCCGCTCTGAGTTTGAGCCTCGCCGTGCTCACTTTCTTGCTCGTGGTCGTGTTCCTCTCTCAGAGGTGCTTGCCGAGCTTCGTGCTAAGGAGACCCGCCTTCGCTCTGCGGGGTTGCTGGCGGTTCCGTTTGTGTTGGCTGTTTGGGCTCCAGTGTCATCTGCTCGGCTCACTGCTCCACCGCTCCTACCTACACCTTCAGGGAGGGTGGGTCGCCCTTCTTATGCTGAGAAGGGTCGGTCGTGCCGTGACACCTTCTGTGGCTACTGCTCTTGGCCAGGTCACCCAGAGTCTGATTGCCGTGAGAAGAAGCGAGACCAGAGACGCTCCTCTCCAGGAGGGACTCCTGGATCTTCCTCGACTCGGTCACTCACTGACCAGGACATTGTTCGGCTTAAACGCCTTCTGTCTTCCTCTGGTTCTTCACCAACAGGCGTTGTTGCTGTTGTGACTGCTTCCACCACTTCATCACCGCCGGCATCTACACTGTCAGGTATATCTTCGTGGGTTCTGAACTCTGGAGCTTCTTTTCAAATGTCCTATGATTCTTCCGCATTATCTTCTCTTCACCCTCTTGATTATCCTATTAATGTTCTTACTGCCGATGGCACATCTCTTCCTGTTGCTAGTCGTGGTATTCTTTCCACTCCATCTTTTTCTGTTCCTAGTGTTTCACATGTTCCTCGCCTTACCATGAATCTTTTTTCCGCTGCCCAACTTACTGATTCTGGTTGTCGCATCATTCTTGATACCGATTCTTGCTCCATTTAGGATTCTCGCACCAAGGCTTTGGTTGGTGCTGGCCCCCGGCGCCGTGAGTCAGAGGGCCTTTGGGAGGTTGACTGGCTTTGTGTTCCTTCTGCTGCCACCACTTCTGCCAGCTCCCATGCTCTTGCTGCCTCTTCGTCTGCGTCCTTCCAGCAATGACATCATCGTCTTGGTCACATCTGTGGCTCTCGCTTGTCTTATTTAGTTCGTCAGGGCCTCTTAGGGTCTGTGTCTGGAGATGTTTCTTTACATTGTAATGGTTGCAGACTTGGCAAACAGACTCAATTACCTTATCCTACCAGTGAGTCGGTATCTCAGCGTCCTTTTGACTTGGTTCATTCTGATGTCTGGGGTCCTGCTCCATTTGATTCGAAAGGTGGTCATCGCTACTATATCTTGTTTATTGATGATTTCTCTCGTGCCACTTGGCTCTACTTCATGAAATCTCGTAGCGAGGTTCTTTCTATATACAAATGTTTTACTGCCATGGTTTGCACCCAGTTTTCCAGGCCATTCGTACTTTTTGTGCTGACTCCACTGGTGAGTTTATCTCCCAGCTGTTGCGTGGTTTTCTTGTGGAACAGGGTACTATTGCCCAGTTCTCATGTCCTGGTGCTCATGCTCAGAATGGTGTTGTCGAACATAAGCATCGTCATCTCCTTGAGACGGCTCGTGTGCTGATGATTTCTGCTTCCCTTCCACCACACTTTTGGGCTGAGGCTGTTTCTGCATCCACCTACCTCATCAACATTCAACCATCGACTGCTCTGCAGGGTGGTATTCCTCTGGAGTGTCTCACTGGTCGTTCTCCTGACTACTCAGCTCTTCGCATGTTTGGATGTGTGTGCTATGTCCTTCTTGCCCCGCGAGAACACACCGAACTGACTGCTCAGTCGGTTGGGTGTGTTTTCCTTGGCTACAGTGATGAGCACAAGGGCTATCACTGTTGGGATCATGTTGGTCGTTGTTTCCGCATCTCGCGTGATGTGACCTTTGATGAGTCTCGCTCTTACTACCCATGTCCTTCTTCCTCGAGCTTCTCTGCGGATGATATTTCTTTCCTTCTTCTTCCCGATACGCCCTGCTATGTGCCTCATGTTTCACCTCCTCCTGCACCTCTCATTCATTTTCCTTCACCACCGGCACCATCTTCTCCATCCTCCTCCTCCACCTCTCCATCATCATCTCCAGTCCATCGCCCTCTCTCACCGTTTCCTCTCCACTATACTCGTCGCCCTCGTTCTGAGGATGCTTCTCCTGACGCGCCTTCCACCTCTGGTGCACCTCCCTTGACGCCTCCCCCTGTTCATAACCTCCATGATCGGCCTCGCCCTCCACCTGATCGCTACTCTCTTGATCGGTACGGTCTCTCTATTATTGCTGAGCCCACTTCCTATCGGACTGCCATGACTCAGCCTGAATGGCAGCTTGCGATGGTCGACGAGCTTGCTGCCCTTGAGCGCTCTGGCATATGGGATCTGGTTTCTCTCCCTTCCGGTATTCGTCCCATCACCTGCAAGTGGGTCTACAAGATTAAGACTCGCTCTGATGGTTCTCTTGAGTGCTACAAAGCGCGTCTTGTGGCTCGTGGTTTTCAGCAGGAGCAGGGACGCGATTATGATGAGATATTTGCTCCTATGGCCCACATGACCACTGTCAGCACTCTTCTGGATGTGGATTCTGTTCGTCATTGGTCTATCTCTCAATTTTATGTTCAGAACGCCTTTCTCAATGGCGAGTTGCGTGAGGAGGTCTATATGCAGCCACCTCCCGGGGTACTATGCTCCTGATGGTATGGTCTGTAGACTCCGCCGCTCCCTCTATGGTCTTAAACAGGACCCTCGCGCCTGGTTTGAGCGTTTCGCCTCTGTGGTGACTGCCGCTGGTTTCTTGCCCAGTGATCATGATCCCATGTTGTTTGTTCACACGTCTCTGCATGGTCGGACTCTTCTCCTTCTCTATGTTGATGACATGGTCATCACTGGTGACGACTCTGACTACATTGCCTTTGTTAAGGCTCGCCTTCGCGACCAATTCCTCATGACTAATCTTGGTCCACTTTGCTATTTTCTTGGGGTTGAGATCTCCTCAACCTCTGATGGCTTCTACATCTCCCAAGAAAAATATATTTAGGATCTTCTTGCTCGCACTGCTCTCAGTGATGAGTCCACTGTTGTGACTCCTATGGAGCTCAACGTGCAGCTTCGTGCCTCTAATGGTGACCCTCTTCCTAATCCCACTCACTATCGTCACCTTATTGGTAGTCTTGTCTATCTTGCTGTTACGCGTCCTGACATCTCCTATCCTTTCCACATCCTGAGTCAGTTTGTTTCAGCCCCCACGTCTGTCCACTATAGTCATCTCCTCCGTGTTCTATGATGTCTTCGTGGCACGATCTCTGAGCGCCTTTTCTTTCCCCACTCCAGCTCTCTTGAACTCCAGGCCTACTCTGATGCTACCTGGGCTAATGATCCCTCTGATCGACGCTCGCTGTCTGCTTATTGTGTCTTTCTTGGTGGCTCTCTCATTGCCTGAAAGACAAAGAAACAGACTGCAGTTTCTTGCTCGAGTACAGAGGCTGAGTTGCGAGCCATGGCTATGTTGACGGCTGAGGTGATCTGGTTACGATAGTTACTTGAGGATTTTGGTGTGTCTGCTACTACCTCGACTCCCTTACTGTCAGACATTACTAGTGCTATCAGTATTGCACGTGACCCGTGAAGCATGAGCTCACCAAGCACATCGGTGTGGATGCCCACTTTGTGCGTGTTGATGTGCAGGATCAGACTCTCGCTCTTCACTATGTGCCCTCTGAGTTACTGTTGGCGGACTTCTTCACGAAGGCACAGACTCGAGCACAACATGGCTTTTTCCTCTCCAAACTCTGTGTTGTTGATCCACCATGAGTTTGAGGGGGGGTGTTAGATGTGTATAGTCTCTGTCTGGTATATCCCTATTGTATAAGGGGTTGCCTGCACTTTGTCACACATGTATATGTGACCTTTGGCGCTCAGTAAACTTAATTGCTCATTCTCCAACAAGAAGAAGCTGCGAATATTGCACGATCTGTTAGAATAAATCCGAGGCATACCATCGATCATCCGAGGACCAAGCAATCACACGAGCACGACACCGAGATTTGTTAACGAGGTTCACCGATATGTCTACATCCCCGGGGCTTGACTACGGGCGCTCCTCCCCGTGACACCGTCACAATACCGCACCAGGTCGCCCTGGACGCCGGCACATGTCGTCGGCTTCCCCTGCGTTCCTGTGCTATTATGTTGGCGTAGGTTACATCGTGTGTCTACCCCTGCTATATATGAGAGGCCTAGGATACAAGTGTCCTACTTGGACACGACTCCATATCGTACGTGTCACGCCCAAGATGCGACCCTATCCTAAAGGAACTCGAAGGTCCCACCAAGGATAGAAGCGCATCTTGAAGACACTTTTGCAAGGTGGATATCATTACATCAACATTACATAATAGATGGGGATACATACAAGGCATACAATGACACACGAATACAACATCATCTTACATAAGAGCACCATCCGACTACGGATGAAACACAAACAGAGACTCAAACGACATCCACCCTGCTAGCCCAGGCTGCCGACCTGGAACCTATCCCCTGATCAAAGAAGAGGCAGAAGAAGAACTCCAAAATAAGCAAACATCGCTCTCGCGTCATGATCATCGCAACCTGTACCTGCAACTGTTGTTGTAGTAATCTGTGAGCCACGAGGACTCAGCAATCCCATTACCATGGGTATCAAGACTAGCAAAGCTTAATGGGAAAGGAAGGGGTAAAGTGGTGAGGTTGCAGCAGCGACTAAGCATATATGGTGGCTAACATACGCAAATGAGAGCGAGAAGAGGAGCAAAGGAATGGCCGTCAACTAGTAATGATCAAGAGGTGATCCTGAACTCCTACTTACGTCAAACATAACCCAAAGACCGTGTTCACTTCCCGGACTCCGCCGAGAAGAGACCATCACGGCTACACACGCGGTTGATGCGTTTTAATTCGGATCTGGTGTCAAGTTATCTACAACCGGACATTAACAAATTCCCATCTGCCACATAACTGCGGACACGACTCTCGAAAGTTTATACCCTGCAGGGGTGTCCCAACTTAGCCCATGATAAGCTCTCGCGATCAATGAAGGATATACCTTCTCCCAGGAAGACCCGATCAGTCTCGGAATCCCGGTTTACAAGACATTTCGACAATGGTAAAACAAGACCAGCAAAGTCGCCCGGATGTGCCGACAAATCCCGATAGGAGTTGCACATATCTCGTTCTCAGGGCAACACCGGATGAACACTACGTACAACTAAAACCAGACCTCAAGTTTCCCCGAGGTGGCGCTGCAAGTGGCTCTAGTTTGGACCAACACTTAGACAAGCATTGGCCCGGGGGGGCTGAATAAAGATGACCCTCGAGAGAGCGACTCCCAAGGGAAAAGTAGGTGGTGGTGAGGCAAATGGTAAAACCAAGGTTGGGCCTTGCTGGAGGAGTTTTATTCAAAGCGAACTGTCAAGGGGGTCCCATAAATCACCCGACCGCGTAAGGAACGCAAAATCTGGGAACATAATACCGATATGACGGAAACTAGGGCGGCAAGAGTGGAACAAAACACCAGGCATAAGGCCGAGCCTTCCACCCTTTACCAAATATATAGATGCATTAATAATATAAGAGATATTGTGATATCCCAACATAACCCTGTCCACCATGGAGCAATCTTCAACTTCACCTGCAACTACAACGCTATAAGAGGGGCTGAGCAAAGCGGTAACATAGCCAAACAACGGTTTGCTAGGAAGGGTGTCAAAGGTTAGAGGTTCATGGTAATTTGGGGAGGCTTGAAGAACAAGTTATAGGAAGCGCAGCAAAGCGATAGAATGAAGCAACTAGCATAGCAATGATAGTAGTGAGATCCAAGGTGACGGTCATCTTGCCTGAAATCCCTCTAGGAAGAAGAACGAGTCCATGAAGAAGAATAAGCCACGAAAACGAACCAAGCGTAGACGAACAAATCCTCACGATCGCAACGAAACAAGAACTATCAAGAAGAAGCACACAACATGGTAAACACACCACACATGAACAAGACATGATGCGTAACCAAGCATGATGAATGACAAAACTAGATGAGGCTACTCATGGCAAGAGATGATGCAAACAAGAGCAACACATCAAAGCAAGTTAAATGAGGCCAGAAACAACATATAACTAATCCGGTAAGTTCTCACATGCAAATTTCGAAATTGGTCCAGATCTGAACAAACATTAAGTTGAAGTTATTAAACAGCAAGTTAAAGAGCACCAAGAGGATATACACAAAATTCTAGTCAAGTTACATATAAAGTTCATTTAGTTCGGAGCTACGGCCTAGAAGATATGAGCAACACAAGTTAAACATGGAATAGATGCAAAATGCATACAAACATCAAGCAAACACCTCAAAACAAGGATGCAACATGATAATATGAAACTACATACAAAACTAAGCAAGTTTCATATAGAGCACACTCGAAACGGAGCAACGGTTCAACACATACACTCTATACAAGTTTAAAGGACAAGCTGTCCAAAACAGCAACTAGGCATCTAGCAAGCATCAAAACAATATGCTACAGTACCACAATATGAAAACAAAAGGCACGGACATGATATACAGGTAAAGCATAACAAAACATGAACACTGATCTATCTCCAGAAACTACTAGAACATGCTCAAAAACACATGGCAAGATTGCATATATTAACAGTTTCAGACTTTGCAGAAATAACATCAGGTTGCAATGTTTAGAGCTATCGACCAACATGTTACAGGAACTTATCATGGAAAACAAAGGCATGGCAGGAATCTACTAACTACATATAACAAAAGTCCCTTACTGACCATGAGCCAAAAAGGCACAGAAAATACGATGGCACCCATGTAAACATGGCAAAAGATATGACAGATTCATACATGGCAGGAACAACAATAAGTAGGCATATTGGTGAGCTTGAACCACTCACCACAGAGAAATACATCGCATGACAAGGTTACCAACAGTAAGAATACATGTTTATGAAGCTAAGCATGGCAAGAGCAAGTTCATAGGGTGCATGGATCACTAGCAAAGCTCATGGCAAAACTGGACTTAAAGTTAACAGGCTGACAGCAACATTATTTAGTAAGTTTGGAGCAAGATTACAACAAGTTACAGTAGGCTATAAATGCAAAAAGGGGCATGAATGGATAGAACATGATATTTATAACAAATCCTCCGTAGTGAACATCTCCAGATTATGCATAGAATGACTTGTAGCAGCAGGTTTACATAGTATCATAATGTGACAGATTCAGACAAGCAAAATAGTAACAGCAAATACCCTACTTCACGAGCTCGATGCACTCACTACAAGATTCACAAAAATACATGGATGGCACCACTGTGAAGATGGCATGATGTAGTACAAAACACATGTAGAGCTCATGCTCATAAGATGCACACATCAAATGCAACAAAAATGACAAAACATCAAGTTATAACAGTTCCAGCAGATTAACATCATATAGCACTCTTGCAACGATGATTCAGGCATCAAGATGCACTCAAATGAACATGATGCAATGGAATGAAATGAAGTACTCGTTGAGGCAAACAATTTGACATATTACACGCACGAAACGGAGCAGTATACAGCAAATTATGATGCGATGAACATGGTATCAGAATGCAAAAATATCTCGGCACTTAGCGGATTTTTTACCTCCGCGAAAGTCAACGCGGGATCGAGCGGAGCGGGACGGCGCGGTGCGGGACGGATCCGGCCGTTTGGTTGGAGGGGCGAGGCGGTCCAGGGACGGCGCGGTGCAGATCCGCGGGGAGGAGCTCCGGCGAGCCCGTGGCGGCCGGAGCGAGCGGGGAGGCGGCCGGAGGAGGCCGGGGCCGACCAGATCCGACCCGGCCCGGCCAGATCTGCGGCTGGGGGGAGCTGGAGGCGGCCGGCGGCGAGGAAGGGGCGGCGGCGAGCTTGCGGACGGCGGCGAGGCGGAGCGGGCGGCGGACGCCGGCCATCCGCGGCGGAGGTGGAGGCGCGGGCACGACGGTGCTCGGGAGGAGCTCCGGGCGGCGCGACGCCGGAGGAGCTCCGGCAGGAGGAGTGGCGCTCCGGCGGAGGCGGCGGAGGCGACGTGGCGGCGCGGAGTTGGCTGGAGGCGGCGGACATGTCCGGGCGCGGAGGAAGAAGGAGGCTAGGGTTAGGGTAGGATTAGACCGCGAATTTGGAAGGGGGAGGCACATTTATAGGTAGAGGGAGTTAGGAGAGTCCAAATGGGGAGCGGTTTTCGCCCACACGATCGTGATCGAACGACCGAGAGCATGGAGGGGAGTTAGATGGGTTTTGGGCCAGTTTGAAAGGGGTGTTGGGCTCCACACAAAAGAGGCCTTTACGGTTACCCGGTTAACCGTTGGAGTATCAAACGACCTCCAAATGGCACGAAACTTGATAGGCGGTCTACCGGTGCTATACCAAGGTCACTTGGCAAGCCTCGGGCCATTCCGAGAAAGATTAACACCTGCTCAAAACAGGAGAGAAAAGGGGGACGCCGGAGGACATCGGAGTGTCGGATTGCAAAACGGACAACGGGGAAAATGCTCGGATGCATGAGACGAATACGTATGCAAAATGAGATGCACATGAGGACATGATAAAATGCAACACGCAAGCAAATGACATGGCATTGACGGCGAATAACTGGCAGACACTTGGCGCATCGAATCCGGGGCGTTAGAGTACGTAAACACAATACAACTCATAGTCAGACTGTAACCTACCTTGTACATATATTCGACACAACTCCAACAAAACTCCACTTTGGCGAATATACTCCACCACCCTGGATTTGTCCATGCGTCAAACTTCCATGTACATTGGACTTGAGCTTATCCCATGAGTACCGCTGCTACTCCAAAGACTCCATGCGGCTCCACCTGCAACTTGTAGTCCATTCTTTTCTTAACCACAGTCAACACTCGAGCAAAATTAAGTCCTTTGTTACTAAATTTGTGCTCCCAACTTCCAGAGTATCTGAACTCGACATCACCGCTTCTTTCTTGACCGCCTGTCTGAAACTTGAAAGAATTTCACCATTGCTTGTAGTCATCCCGAGTCAAATTCATAGTTGTCTCACCACATGTATGACCACCAGAGCCCTGACCCGTCTCCATGTCCCGTGCGTACCACACACCTTGCCGCTATTACTGCGTCGAGCCTCTGCTGTCTTGGTCGAGTCTCAAGGGTCACAAACCCACACCACTCAACCTTCACTGCAGAGTACCATCGATCATCATCGATCGATGACGATTTTCACGCTTCCATCAGACCATTGGGCTCCAGTCCAAACTGCGTGTTACTCGCTTTTCCCCGCTGAAATAGGCTTCGACTCTCTGAGCTCTTACGTCGTAGCCTCTCAATCAACACCAAGTGAAGTCCTCTAGACTCCAGCTCCACCTTCAACATGACTCCATGGTAGATGATCAGTCCACCCCCTGCGCCTCATCGACTTCAAGCTCCGTGTATACACCATCTTGAATCAATCCCGCGCCATAGTCTTGTCGAAGTCGCACAAGCCCTCGGGGCCTGCGCCACGTGTTTCCATGCCCAGAAGTCGGTCACCATCAGCATCACGCTCCTATGTCGTCTTTGCCGATCCCACCACCGTCTTCTGTACCAACCGACTTGCGTCGATCCTGTCAGACTGCCCAGTCCGACCCAGCCGATCTCGTTCGACTCTATGACACGCTCAAGGCTGTCAAATCGTCTTTCACGAGATTTCCATCCATCACATAATAATTCCATCTTAGCTGAATTGACTTGCCGCAACACCTTCAAGCATCCCTGTTGTGCCAACAAATTTTTCACCTTGTCTTTCATAACCCAAGGTTTTTAGTTCCGCGAACTTCTCCACCTCAAATTAGGTACCCGTTGGTGCCATCATTCTTTGTACAACTGACCATGTGAAAAATACGCGAGCTATCCCGCGACGCCGGACTACACTAGCAAACCCAGCGTGGTCTTGCCTGCGTGCACTAGTAGCAGTCCACCAAGAAACTTGGCCTTCACATGATGTGCTCCCTTGGCTTAACTCCCTCGATGCTAGTAATTGACTTGTCAACGCTTTGCTATTTCCAATGGATGTGAATCATGTATCAGTGGATTTCCTTTGCCGATTCGATCAGCTGCTGCCTCTTTCCATGTCGTACACACGAGGACCCTGTCCTCTTTTTTTTACAAAACGAATCTCGTTTCGCTGCGTCCTAATTCCAGCTGAGTCCAGCACCCTTACGCGGACATGCATACGCCACGGGCTGCTGCCCGATCCCGTGAGCCTCCGCCTGCACTGCCCGACAGGCCACTAGCGAGCTAGCCGGCCATGCGAGGCGTTGCCACGCCCACGACTGCTACTGTGATCCGCCGCCATATGTAGTCCAAACTTGCCGAGATTGCGACGCTTCCACGATACGGCGCTCCGATCCAGCTCCTTTCAATTGCTTTTTTTCAATCTCGTTCGGAACCACGCCGCACCGGGCTGCAAACCCAGACTCGATATTTCCTCTGGATCAACAATTCACAGCTTCCGGACAACCTAGCTTTGATACCACTTGTTAGAATAAATCCGACGCATATCGTCGATCATCCGAGGACCAAGCAATCACACGAGCACGACACCGAGATTTGTTAACGAGGTTCGTCGATATAGCTACATCCCCAGGGCTTGACTACGGGCGCTCCTCCCCGTGACACCGTCACAATACCGCACCAGTTCACCCTGGACGCCGGCACATGCCGCCGGCTTCCCCTGCGTTCCTGTGCTATTATGTTGGCATAGGTTACATCATGTGTCTACCCCCGCTATATATGAGAGGCTTAGGATACAAGTGTCCTACTTGGACACGACTCCATATCCTACATAAACACAATACAACTCATAGTCCAACTGTAACCTACCTTGTACATTATATTCGACACAACTCCAACACGATCGGTGGTCAAGCTAATGGAAGAATGGCAATCTGTCCATGGACGGACGAGCAAAGAAGTCAAGGCCAAGGCTGTACAGAAGTGGGCAAGTGGGTGGTACCGGACATGGGATGGGTAAAAGCGAACGTCGACGGTGCAACATCAAAAAATGGCGACAAAGGAGGCGTGGGAATGGTGTTTAGGAACCATGAGGGGGCGTTCCTGGGAGGAGCATGCCATTTCCTTCCCCAAGATTCAGACTCTGCTAGGATTGAGCTCCAAGCATGCAGGAGGGCTGTACTGATGGCGGAGGAACTGAATATTGATAGTGTTAGAATTAATTAACCATGTGTTAATTATGGGATTAATCCCTGCTTGTACTAACCGCAGGCAGTTGTAAAAAAAAAAGTAAAACTGCCGTGTCGGTTCCTGCCGAATAGGCACCTCCTTTGAACAGACACCTTTTTCAATGGTGTCCTTTTCCTTGTATAAATAGCAGATGGCATCTAGTAAAGAAGAGGGTTGATTCATTTTTCCTCTCAACACGTTATCAGCACGCTCCCGGCGGAGCGATTCGATCGGCCTCGACGCGAAAGACCAAGGCCGCCGACGTCCCGAAGGGCTGCCCCTGGCAAGCGCCGTCGCTCCCCAGCGGAGCGATTTTCACGAAGGGCTCGCCCGCGAGAAACACCGAACCGGCGGTCGTCCATGCCTCTGCAAAGTGGCACGGCGGCACAGGTCTCCTTCCGGTAGGTGGTCGCGCGGCCTCAAACTCACGCACCAGCCCGAGGCGTTCACCAGGCAGGCGCGGAGAGGCTCTCGATCTGGGATGAAACGAGGAACCAGGCCTCCAAGAACAACAAAAAGAAGAAAGAACAGGGAAGTTGGCATCCATTGATCGAAAATTGAATGACTCAATCAAGATCGGATAAGTGAGGCGGCCAATTCCAGTGCCTGACGCCCACGGCCAACTCCAGTGCCCGGCTCGCTCCCAAGGCTACAGGAACGACGCGCGTGGCGGCCAACTCCAGTGCCCGACGCCCGCGGTGGCTCCCGACTCCGGCGACTCCGCGCCCCGCCCCGCGCCCGGCAGCCCGGCCTCCACGCCGTGCTCCTGCGCTCCTCCCGTGGCTGCGCAGCGCCCGGCTGCCTCCCGGCAGCCCGCGCCCCAGGCCGCCGCCTCCGCGCCCCGCGCTCGTCCGCCAGGCCGGCCCCGCCACCTACGCCCGGCAGCGCTCCCGCGCTCTGCCCAGCGGCTGTGGCCGGCGAGCCCGAGGGGCGAGGATAGTTGCAGTAACCACACGGGAGAAGACAGGCAAACCTTATCCTTTTGCCATTTTGCACTATGATCCCTGTATTGCAGGAATTAGCAAAAGAGGCTAAAACAGTGGTCACGTCCGATTTTTGCAACAATACAATTCCATTTCTGGAATTTTTGAGAATCGGTTCGGATAACAGTATACTATTTACTAGTATTTACCTGTTTTGACCATGTTGTTTGTAAATTATTATTTTTCTGTTGAGTGTTGTTCTCCAGAATAAAATTATGATATAAATAATTTCCATGCCCACATATGTTGAGATTATTTATATTTCTTATTTGCAATTGAGATTTTTTTATCTCTTGCAAAGATAAATTCAGTACCTCTACAGTACTGATTTGCGATTGAGAATTTTCTTCTCTTGCAAAACAATCTCATTAAGATTGAGATTAATTTTCTCTCACACAATATTAATTCACTCCGCTGAATTATCATGCAACTTGATACAAGATCATCTCATTTCGTTTGAGGTCTATACAATTCAAGTTTTTACTTAAATGTCAAGTTTGCAACATCATTACTATTCATTACAATAGTAGTATACATCTGTTGAGTACTGAGATGTATTCCAGATCTTAAGTTGATGTAATATTTTTCCACGTTTATCATGTGTCGAAATTTATTACGTCCATTTGCAATTGAGATTTTTAATCTCTTGCAAAGACAAATTCAGTACATCAGTACTGTTCTGTTGAGTACCAGATTTCCATCTGGGAATAATGGCATGTTCTATGTGTTTACCACATATCAAGTTCTCTTGAACATGTTTTTGCGATTGAGATCATCTTCTCTTGCATATCAAACTTGCAAATTTTTGAATATTTCTCCCTCATTATATTTGGAATCATAAGGTAATGAGTTGGGATCTACTGCTCATTTGCAGACTATCCCCTCTTACTGTGAGGTCTACGCTTTGTCAAACTCGACAAGCGATTACCTTCAATGTGTATTCCTTATATCTAAATTGTAGCATACACAAAGGTAATGGCCATGCAACCTATTACTATGAGATCTAAGTGATCTTCAATGTGTATGTTCACACAATTGAGGTTCGGAATTTTTCAAGTTTACACTTGAGTATTTTTTTGCATTCTTATTACACAACCATGATGGTTTTTAATTTACCATCTGTAAATTAATTATCTCTGGTAATCGGTGGCTAGAGAATTTGAGGCATTCGCCCTCAATTGCCACCACTGCCCTTCCTGGGCCATGGACATCATGATCACTCTTGTGTCCCATGGGATAGCGCGTGCAATCCAAGCCATGCCACCGGAACGCAAAGGACCTCAAGGGTAATGGTTTGGAACTCACTTCAAACCCTCAACCTGACACCATCAAGCGGTCATGAGACCCTATGAGCATGGAGAGCATGATGGTTGAATATGCATCAACCGACATGTTTGGAGACTATACATTTAGTTCCTTAGTCTCCTTAGTGATCTATTTATTTATTTCTATTTATGATGTTCTAATAAGAACATGATTATTGTTGTCATCATATATTGTATATCACAATATATTGTATCAGCACTTTGATACAAATTCATTTGTATGTATTCTATATATCCGACAGTGATTTTCTTGAGAATCTTCATGTCTATATATAGATTTCTACGGGAGTCAATCCGATGAAAAATGATATGTGCCTTGTGGGCATATGCACCACAAACTCTATACTCAGGGAAGTCCAATGTTTCCATTCTCATTGAGAGAAAGGAGATATTTTAAAATCGCTAGATGCGATGAGGTATTTGTTGGCTCAACTCGAGTCGTATTTACTATCCCTGTGGGTACTCGAGTAACGTCAGGATGCTTCATTGCTTCCCAAGTTTAACTCGTACCCTACTAAGCTATAGAGATATTTGTCAAAATGGTTTCCATAGCGAAACTTATGCTGACAAGAAAGAGAAATACATTCTCTTTACCATATGGAACGGATATGGCAAGCACATATTCTCTATGTATCATCTGGATTGTACTACACATACTACAAAACCCGTAGCACATGTTGCGCCCAAGATAGTTTTCCAAAATGTCTTGTACATGAAAAACTTGGCATACTCACCTTGGTCATCGAGACATTGGGTTGAAACCGAAACTATCAACAATTCCAATAGTTTATGATTGTTATGATGCTAAATTCTAACAATATTTGGATTTTGTGTGCACTACATGTGACAGAGGGAAGCTAATTTTAAGGCTCGCGCACCTTAAAGTTTACGCTAAACCACTCAGACTCCTTGAATGCATCAAGTTGAGGTAAGTGGCTCTTCTCATCCATTGACTAGACTATTCAGGTGTTCCATGGTTCTATAAGACACATCTACATGATGGTCTCATGTGTGCTTTATTCACACGAAACCATTGACTCATTATCCTGACATCGATTTCAAGCAAATTGAATGGATAGCATTTGCAGAATTCTCCTTGAGTGCCTTTTTCTATGGCCCTAGGATTGAAGTTTAGCAATTTGTCCTAATGTCTAGACTCAAAATTGTTTGGTAGAATCCCATCCAAAGAATTGAGCTCATTGCATGATCTTTACTTTGAAATTGCAACTTACCAACTTTACGTTGGAGTCATGGAGTTTTACATGCTCATGACCAAACTGCATAATTTTATTCCCCTCTATCTTTGATACGTGGAAATCTACCAAGTATTTCCTATCTGCGGTAATTCGGTTACATACCGATATCATCACCCCGACATACATCATTGGCCCCTCAACATATAGTTGGGATCTATGTGAGGAATAACTGTATTACCGTCAATACCTCAAGCCCCTCACATGGGGAGTTATTCAAGGCCAGTATGTTGATTCAATGAGGAATATTTCCAGGCATTAGGGGGAGAATTCAAGTACCATAAAGAATGCCAGGAAATTAGTGGAATGTTCAACACATTTCTGCCTCATATCCACGTAATCAAAGAGCTAAACCATGTGTTCAGAAGATTTGCAACATATTACAAATAACCTGCCAGATTCATTTACTGACTATAAAGGTGTCACACAATCCTACAATCCTGCAAAAGTATGCCTGAAAGAGTGGAGGTACCAACAAAATCCACTCCACTCCCCGTTCAAAGCAACAGGGGGAGATGTATGGCAGAAGTACATCAGGATTCAGCTTCTCGCAAGCAAGGATATCAAGGCCTGTGAATCAGTAAATGCAAGTCAACTTCACGTTGGCAGACACCTAATGGGTAGTATACACCCAGTGAAAGGGAAACCTCCACCAACCCAGGTCATAGTGCACACAATGACCGGGACATCGGAATACCCGACTCAATCGCATTGGGAAATCGCGAGCAGTCACCATGGGTAACGATATTTCCATCAACTATATATTGATATATAGATTCTGGAGAATCATATACCGGAAGTCTACAATTGTCGACATACATTTCTCAACTAGATTGAAAAAACCTTTCAATTGATTCAGATCCAAAGACCATGGCCATGGCAAAGTGTGAACAACACTCGGACTGAACTCAAGCAAAGGGTATAATCTAGGTAGAAATGATTTTGCTCAATAATGAGAAGGTATTCATAAGCAATACCTACAACAGTTTTCTTCTGGAAACAGAATTGAGAACAACGAGGTGGTGAAACAAAGAGCAAGTATTGTAGCACAAGGGTTTACGCAGATACCTAACTATTCTCCAGAGGTGGAATCTCATTCCGGTAACTTATATAATTGGCAGTACAAAACCATCTATCTCTGCAGTTGATAGATGTAGTGATCGCATATCCATGTGGATCACTAGATTCAGACATATATGATTGATTCCCGATGGAATCTCAATTCTGAATCGAAATACAAAATACAACATACATTGTGTAGAATCAGTAAGTCACCATACGACTTATTGTTGTCGGTACATATGGTACAACCGACGTAGTGGGTTCTTTATGCACAAGGATTACTCCTACAATGATGATTATCCATATTTGTGTGTCTGCAATGATGACACATGTAATCATCTAAATGACGAAGTTTAAAATGAAGGATTTTGGTAAACCAAAATACCGCTCGTTACTACAACTTGAGCACCTTCATTCATACATTATGGTTTACTATGTTGTCTATATCCAAAATATATTGGAGAAATTCATTATGGACAAATCTTATCCATCCATAACTCTCATGGTAGTTCATTCTCTAGACGTAGAGAAAGATCGATTTAGACCAAGAGATGATGGAAATGAGATATTGGGACTCAACGTTCCATAAGCCATTGGATCCACCAAACACAATTGGTTGGTACTCAAGAATATCTTTTGATATCTCCAAGGCATCAAACATTTTGTCCTGGTTTTCAGTTTCATAAAAATGTGAACACCGATATCATTGGATACATCGATCAGATCTCCACTATGTCAGATCGTAAACAAGCTTAGTGTTTCTACTAGGTGTGGTAGCCCTCTCATGAAGAGTCTTCGAAACAGACATCATGGCTACATCCACCAACCATTATCTCAAAGATAATGTTGCTTGTGTTGCCCGGATGCAAACATGTTACATAATAAGCAATATCAATATATTGCATATCTTGTAAGTCAAATCATGTGACTGATTTGTTCACCAAGTCTCTACTAACTTCTACATTCCGGAAATATGTTCATGGAATTGGTATATGACGGCTTCGGAATTTGCAAGAATCAGGGGGAGTATCTTCCTGAATTGTTCCTGTTAAAAGCATCATATTATACTCTTTTTCCCTTCATGAGTTTACTTTATAGGTTCTCATGAAGGTTTTTCACGAGGTAATATCAACACAAGACCATATGTCATATTTTCTATTTTCCTCACTGGGGTTTTTAAGAAAGTATATACGACATATTTATTTTCCTTTAATTCTATGGGTTTTTCTCATATTGAGTTAAACAGACAATAATCATTATATGTTGCGGCATTTTCTTCTTATTTTTCCTACTGGGTTTGAAGGAGTTTTTGGCAACATATCAAACACCTTTATCCTCATTTTTCCCACAGGGTTTTGGAGGAAACTTTATCAAGATGATGTTTGCTCACAAGATCAAGCATTGATTAGGGGGAGTGTTAGAATTAATTAACCATGTGTTAATTATGGGATTAATCCCTACTTGTACTAAACGCACGCAATTGTAAAACTGCCGCGTCGGTTCCTGCCGAACAGGCACCTCCTCTGAACAGACACCTTTTCCAATGGTGTCCTTTCCCTTGTATAAATAGCAGATGGCATCTAGTAAAGAAGAGGGTTGATTCATTTTTCCTCTCAACAGATAGCCTGCACATTGAGATGGATTGCAAAGAAGTTGTTGCAAAATTGTATAGCCAAGACAGGGACCTGTCCACGCTGGGGCCGGTGATCGCGGAAGTTAAACACCTGCTTGGGTCACGCCAGAGATGGAAGGTGAGCTGGGTGAGGAGATCAGCAAATAGTGCAGCTCATGAACTAGCCAAGGTTGGGGTTCGTAATAATCTGTCTAAGGTATGGCTACATGAGCCACCTGAATGTATTCTGAACTTTATCTCGGCAGAAATCCCTGCCTTTTATGAATAAATAGAGAGGGTTTGAACGTCCAAAAAAAAGGGAGGCAAAGTTGATGCACGGGGGCACAGTTGATGTACAGAAGCAAAACAAAAACATTCAGCATTACTACTTCAACAAAGGGACACAGGCAAAGTCAAAATCGATGTAGTCCAACTAGACATTCCAGCATAACCGGACCACAACATGCGAAATGCCAGTGAGCCCAACAAAACTTCCATTTGCAAAACATATGGCAAGGTCGATCTTAAAAGATAATATAGCCAACAAGTTTTAACTTCTAAGCACCAAGTGGAGTCTCATCATCACCACCACATCCATGTGAAATCCCATCTTCCCAGCAAAAACATTTGCAACCTACCCCAATGAGTGCACCATAACACAGCCATCGACAAGGCAAAAAGGACGAGCAGGCACCGAGCTCAGATCAGGTGTGCCACGCGCTACTTGGTTCCGTTACATAATTTAGCTAGTAGCAGTAATATATACGGTATGTGCACCACCGAGAAGTGAGGGTGCTACGCGGCTAGTCCCAGCCAGAGGCGCTGATGTTTGATGTCCCCATGGGGTAGGAAGGGTAGTAGCGTGGAGGTGGATCACTTTCCCTGGAGGAGCCCCCGCCACTGGAGTATCTGCTACCACCACCACCACCAGAGTAGCTCTTTCCACCACCGCCGCCGGAGTAGCTGTCACCACCACTTCCACCGGAGTAGCGGTCACCACCACCACCACCAGAATAGCGGTCACCACCACCGCCACCAGAGTAGCTCTTGCCACCACCACCACCGGAGTAGCGATCACCACCACCACCACCACCACCACCACCGGAGTAGCGATCGCCGCCGCCACCGGAATAGCGGTCACCACCACCACCACCGGAATAGCGGTCACCACCACCACCACCGGAATAGCGGTCACCCCCACCACCACCGGAGTAGCGATCGCCGCCGCCGCCACCGGAATAGCGGTCACCACCACCACCACCGGAGTAGCGATCCCCGCCGCCGCCACCAGAATAGCGGTCACCGCCACCACTAGAGTAGCTCCTGCCGCCGCCACCGGAGTAGCGGTCACCACCGCCGCTGCCGGAGGAGCGGTCACCGCCGCCGCCGCCACCGGAGTAGCGGTCGCCACCGCCGCCAGAGTAGCTCCTGCCACCGCCACCACCGCCAGAGTAGCCAGAATAGTCACCCCCGCCGCGATAATCTCTGCCACCAAAGCTGCTGCCACCATCGCCATTGGACCTTCGGCCTCTTCCGCCGAAGCTTGACCCTCCATAGAATGGCTTCCCTGCGTAGTCCTCTAGCCAGGTAGGAACATTCTGTTTTGCCTCGGTCATCAGTTCCAGTAATGCCTTTGCGATGGGGTGGTTGGATTCAGTGAAGAAGGCGGTGGCACTCCCAGCATTTCCAGCTCTCCCAGTTCTTCCAATCCTGTGGACATAATCCTCTATGCTCTTGGGAAGATCATAGTTGATGACATGAGCAACATTAGGAACATCCAGGCCTCGCGCGACTACATCAGTGGCGACCATGACAGGGGTCAAGCCAGACTTGAAAGATCTCAGTGCGCTTTCCCTCTCCTTCAGATCACATGCATGAGCATATCAGTCCATAGCAAATCATAGATGAATGTGCAACATATTTACTGGTATAGACTTATCAAGCAACTGTTAAGAAAATGCCAGAGAAGTGCCATGTAACAAATAATCTATTTGCATGGTTACAGCAATCTGTGAGCACGTCTTGGTTACATGTGCAACTCCGGCATATAAATAAGGTTTGACAATTTTTCTTTCTTAATATACAATGAAAAGCTATTGCCACTTCCGAAAATGAATCACATGTCTTGAGCAACTACATACAGTCATCATTGATACTGTAATGACGAATACATGCCACTTGTCGTATTATTTAGCTAAAAGAAACAAGTGAACACAAGAGGCAGATAAAACTAGCTAAAATATTTAGCAGAGATACTCCAAGCAGAGCCATAAGATCAGAGGCCTACATATGCTTAAGAAAGATATACCCTTAATACTCTTAAATTTGTAATTCATGCAACCATATAGCATGGCAGATATTATAAACTAGTAAAACATTAGTTATAATGTGTAGCCACTGCAGTTTTATATTGCTGCTAAAGAACAAGTTAGGCAAGGACAGAAGATTTCAGACTACCTCTTGTGTTCTGTCACCATGGATCGCTGTTGCAGGGAAACCTTTGTTGTATAGCCAATACCTCAATGAATCAGCTTCTCGTTTTGTCTCCACAAAAACCAATGTTAGAGGCTGCTGAGGCTATACAAATAAGAAAACTAGCATGAGAACAAGTCTTACAGAATAAATAGTGAGCAAACCAAATCGTTACATCCAAGATGGCAGCAAATTCTACCTTGCCATCAGATGAAGTGAAAGATTGTTTCTGTAAGAGATCTATCAGGTAGGTTCTTTTCTCATCGTTAGTGACAAACTCAACTTGCTGCGTAATTAGGTCAGTACTTGAACCCACTCTCCCAACAGTGATAAATATGTACTTTGACAAAAAGTCTGAAGCCAGTCTCTGGAAAGAAAAGCAAAGTAAAGCAAGTTGGATACTAGCCAAATATATCTAAAGCAGACACAATCAAGTGTATATCAGTTCAAATATTTCCAAATGGATAGCATGAAGCTAATAAAAATGCAATCGTCCATTGGAGAGGAATAATAATCAAAAAACAAAGTGATTTATGGTATAAAACCTCATATTTAATATAAGTCAACGAATTAAATGCTATCTACTTCCTCTGTTCCAAATTATAAGATGTTTTGGTAGGCTATCTGGCTACTTTGCTATGTTCTAACATTGAAGGAACTTAGTAGTTAGCATCCTGCTATTGTGGAAAACAGAAACATGAAAACATTCAGTTATTCTACTCTTAATCCTACTTTACATGACATGGTAAATAAATACTAGTATTTCATTACCTGTATTTCTGGTGGGAAGGTTGCACTGAACAGCATAGTTTGTCTCACCGACTTTCGTGGCATACCCATCCCATCAACAATCTTCCTTATCTGAGGCTCAAACCCCATATCCAGCATCCTGTCAGCCTCGTCCATTATCAGGTACTTAATTGCCTCAAGAGAGATCTTTCCTCTTTCAATCATGTCCACAAGGCGCCCAGGTGTAGCAACAAGAATATCTGCGCCTTTCTCTATATCACGTAACTGCTAAACAAAAAGGCACAGAAACAGTATGCTATATGAGTGATGCTAACATTTTCTAATAAAAAGATGAGCAATGGAAAAAAGACGGATGAGATAACCATCCGTCAATGTAATACTTCATACTCGAGCAACAAAAGTCCCATATCACCTTTGAGCGCTACATCAAGTATGTCAAGTATTGTGGCATATAACTTCTCAATTATCTTTTCTAATCCTACACATTTAAACTAATTTCTGCACACCTGAGCTACTTTAAAGCTAGAGAAGCCATCAGAGATGAGAAGAAAAGGCAGTGTGAAAAAGAGAAGCATACAATCAACAATCACCTGTTGAACCATTGAAGTTCCTCCATAGGCCACCTTAACTTTGAGTCCAGTTTTGTGAGCGAACTTCTTTGCTTCCTCATTAATCTAAAACAAGATATCATTAGCAAATTAGTCTTGCCACATGTAGCAGTAACATAAATGAATCAAGGTCCCATCATCTCAGAAACCCTCACAAAACATAGCAAGTAACACACAACATTCAACAGAATAGGAGGGAAATCAAACTACGCATCAGTATTTCAGAAATATATGACGCAGAACAGTAAAGTGAGTCAGTAAGTAGTAAAACCACAGGTTTTGTTCACATGATTAGAACATACTTCCACATTTAGTAAATAAAATAAATGCAACCACGTTTAGTAGTTATTTATTGACAGAATTGCAGAATAATATCTCAACTGAAAATCTTTCCAAAACCTAACACACCCACATAAACAAATAAGAGCTTTGAGATGAGCATCTATGATTAAAAAAGAAATATTGCTTTCTGACCAAAAGAGAAGCTAGTCCATGGAACACAAAGGAAGCTCCAGATATCCAAAACTAATGCATATTTGTTTTCAACGCACACAACTAATCGATACTAGTACTATCACACACAAACTGTGTAGATACATTTTGAATCAAGAATGGGTAACATTACAAAACAGCTGCCAACAACTTGCATTTATTCTACATCGGCCAAAGAATGTGGATATGCAATTTTTACATCCCACTGAAATAAGAAAACCCACCCTTCCTTGCCAATTCATAACCTTAACTTAAGATATATGTAGCTACCAGATCACAAATAAAGTACATACATATGAGGTAAGCAAGAACTTAATAGTTGTCCAAATGAAGGCAAGCAAGAACATGAAGTTGTATGTAAATCAGATCAACACAAATCCACTCACGGACACAATGAGGAACAATAGAGCGCAATGCCCTGAGATTAATTACCAAACTTTGCCAATTGTGCAAGATGATAATTAATGCAACATAGGAAAATCTCAACAGTAACACATATAAGAAAGTGACAGATCCATTAATTCGGAACCTCCAAAATGGTACTAGAAGTTTGGTCAAAAGAATGGAACTGAGGAGAATCCATTATTTTAGAAGTACAAGCACACTGAGGATACTGAAATTAATGAATGGGCATACAGATTTACTGCATAACACAATAAAATGCTACTGATACAGTGTTCAAAGAGTAAGTAAATGAATAAACAGAAAGGGGTAAACAGATACAAAGTTCTACCAAACGTCATAATATTATCAAATTGGCGTAATAAAACAGGGCAAAATAAATTAATGAGACAATTATGCGCTCCAGAGACCAAAGGCAAACAACACACATAATCTATGAGAGCTCAAGCGCCACACATTTCATAAGAAAAAATCTACCAAAACGAGATCAGCCATGCAAACGCCCAAGTACAAAGGTGCTTAGGCATGCTTCCTGCACTGTGAACGCTCCGTTGCACAGCGAAACACGGACGGGGATGCCCCAGAGCCCGCACAATGCGTTCACAGAGAGACATGAACAAGGGGAGCACACCTGCCACCCTCATATTGGCACGCTCGCACAGGCGAAACCACGAACACAGGCACGCACACGTCGCCTACGCCTACGGCGCGCGCGCGTGCAGGCAAAGCAACACAGGAGCCAAGACCGGCAAGGCGGCATCTACAATAACTCTTGCGCGATTTCAGGCGCGCGCGAACGGGAACAAGCATCTATGAGACGTTGACATGGCGAAATTGGGCACAACAATGAACAATGCATCTTCAAAAACAGAGCGTCCGATAGATCGCGCACAAGCATGAGAGAGAGAGAGAGAGAGACGGCGAGCCCCATACCTGCGCTGCAAGCTCTCTGGTGGGCGCGAGCACGAGAGCGAGTGGCCTCGCCGCGCGGCGGTAGTCGTAGTCGTACGCATCCCTGTCGCCGCGACCCCCTCCGCCACCTTGCCCTCCCTCCGCCGCCGCCGCCACCAGCCCGCTCACCACAGGGAGGCAGAACGCGGCCGTCTTCCCGGACCCGGTCTGCGCGCACGCCATGAGGTCCCTCCCGGACAGCACTATCGGAATCGAGTAGCGCTGCACCGGCGTGGGGTTGTCGTAGCCGCACCTGGCCACGTTCCTGAGCACGGCCTCCGCGAGCCCGGCCTGCTCGAACCCGTCCGCCGGCGCGGGCGCGCCGTCGCCGCTCACCTCCACCGGTATGTCGTACTTGTCCAGCCTCCCTGTCCGGCTGGCGCCCTCGACGTCGAGCCCCGCCAGCCCCTCGCCGACCTCGACCACCGTCGGCGCGGCCGGCTTGGGGGGCCGGGGAGCGGCCCGCTTGGCGTTGGGGGAGCGCCCGGCCGCGCCGGCGTGGCTGGGCCGGCCGGAGCGAGTGACGGTGGTCCACTCCCCGCCGGCCGGGTCGTCGCCCCACACGTCGGACGACGCCATCCGGAGACCTCTCCTCCCGCCGCTAAACCCTACGGAGAAGGGGAGGGGAGAAGGTGGAAGCGGAGGGATCAACTGGACGAAGGCAAAGAGGCCGGGGTGGTGGATTTGTACGCTCGCCCGTCCCTCCGTCTCTCTGTTGGGTGTGCTGCCGTGGAATGCGGGTGGGGGAGAGCAGTTGGAAAGGTCGCTGCGCTTGGTCCATGGACTGGGTAGAGACATGAACCGTACGATCGCCTCGAGATGCTTGAGATGTGAGCTGGACCGAGTTGGCTGAATGGTTAGGTGGATTCGGTGTATGCTGCGCGGGGCGTCCTCAGCCGTCGGATCGGAGGTGGAGGGGTGCGATTGCGGAGCGGTGGCGGCGCGGGGATTTTTGGTGGACGCGGCGCGGGGGCTTCCCGCGCGGGGCGTGGTGTGGAAGCCACCACGGCTTTTCTGACACCGCAGAGCGAGGGCTATGGGTACACGCAGGTTGTATACCCTCCAATCAGAACGCGTTGTTTTTGGTGGAGCTACAGAGGGGGTAGACTAACAGGTACGTATAACAAAGTAAATTTGGTGAGCCTGGGGTTTCGCTCTGCTTTATTAACAGCTGTAGAGAGTCGGTAAATGAGCATTGAGTGATCGACCCTTGAGCAGTTGAATTTTCAAAAATTCTGGTACTGCTAAATTAGTTGAACAGTTTCAAAAAAAAAATAGTTGAACTGTATTAGGTGTGGATGGAAGCTGGCATTTTTCTTCCTTTCAAGAATGTAAATGTTTGTGCTGATATTTGAATTTCAGGGAGTTAGAGTTATTTTTCATTTACTTGTTTGTGCACATATTCAACCAGAGATTTATTTTCCATTCATGTTTCTTTTCCCATTGGTACTGTTGATTTGTGGAAGCTGCCTTCTACTGACGGGTGACGTTGAGATCCAACAGATCGTAGCTAAATATGATGGGCATGGGAGTGTCCATTCCTAAGTTACCTGAAATGTTTGTATATCTCTGTCATTTTTCTAAGTCATTGATCAACATCCAACCATCTACTGTATCATCACATCTAACTTCGCAAGACAACGGTTCTAGATCTAGGCATCAGGACGACCGGGCGTTCATCACCGGACACGGCACCGCACGACGGCATGCACGTCTCATGGCGTGCAACTGCGCATGGTCACCTTGGAGCTCTGGACGGTTGCTCGCGAGCGTGGATGACGACTCGAGCCACACAAACACACGCGCACACATTGCGGGCTCCGCGCCGGCCAGCCGGCCGATCAGAGTTCAGGAGGCGGCTCCAGAAAAAGTGAGCAGATATTGTCACACTTTCCGGCCACGCGGAGCGCACAGTGGCCCGGCGAGTTGCTTCGCGGAAACAAGCGCCGGGGTGCCCTCTTTGCTTGTGGGAAACTACGGGTCGATTACTCGCGTCCAGAACGGTGCTAGCTCTGGCGACTGCGCCCGTCCGGCGAAGTCAGGCTGGTCTATTCCGGGTAAAACGCGGTTGCCGTGCCGCGCTAGCTCGGTCCCGTCCCGCAGACCTACGTGCTTGACCCGTGACCTGGGGTGACCGGCCTTTTTTGTGGGAAAAAGTGAGATGCACGACCAGAGCTAAAATTGGCATGCAACTAATGGACTAAGCTACTGCGATCAGTACTGACTGCGATCGTTGTGCTATCTTCACTGCAGGATGTTTTTTCTTTTTTGCTGAATTTCACTGCAGGATGTTGCTACCAAGGACGTGCCCTATGACATGTTCCTTGCCCACGGCGTCCCGTTTTCCATGAGGTGGGCCTACTCATTACTCTCCTCTGCCGATGAGATCTGACATCCACACCAATCACACTTGGGGCTCCGAGGCACCCATGAAGGTCGAGATTTTGGTTGGTTTCTTTTTCCGACAATGCAAACCTGCACCAGAAAATCATCGCCTCCGACTCTTCCTGCCCGAGATATGCCCACCACTTTGAGGATGCCTCTCACCTGGCCATCCCAGGTTTGACGACTGCTTGGTTTGCAACCCCGACTGCTTGGTTTGCAACCCCCCCCCTCCCACACACACACACACACATCGAACACCTTTGGGACACTGTCACCCCAGATGGCCTCGACATCAACCTCTGGCCCACTGCCACCCTGGCCATCCTCTGGAAACTCTGGGATTCTTGTAATGCCTGATACGTCTCCAACGTATCTATAATTTTTGATTGTTTCATGCTATTATATTACCCCTTTTGGATATTTATGGACTTTATTTTACACATTTATATCATTTTTGGGACTAACATATTAACCGGAGGCCCAGCCCGTATTGCTGTTTTTTGCCTATTTCAGTATTTCGAAGAAACGGAATATCAAACGGAGTCCAAACGGAATGAAAACTTCGGGAGCGTGATTTTTGGAATGAACGTGATCCAGAGGACTTGGAGTGCAAGCCAAGAAGCAGCCGAGGCGACCACGAGGGTGGAGGGCGCGCCCACCCCCTAGGTGCGCCCCCCTATCTCGTGGGCCCCTCGGGCGGCCACCGACGTACTTCTTCCTCCTATATATACCCACGTACCCCGAAAACATCCAGGGAGCTAACGAAAAACAATTTCCACCACCGTAACCTTCTGTATCCGCGAGATCCCATCTTGGAGCCTTCGTCGACACTCCGCCGGAGGGGGGAATCGACCATGGAGGGCTTCTACATCAACACCATAGCCCTTCCGATGAGTTGTGAGTAGTTTATCACAGACCTTCGGGTCCATAGTTATTAGCTAGATGGCTTCTTCTCTCTTTTTGGATCTCAATACCATGTTCTCCTCCTCTCTTGTGGAGATCTATTTGATGTAACTCTTTTTGCGGTGTGTTTGTCGAGATCCGATGAATTGTGGGTTTATGATCAAGTTTATCTATGAGAAATATTTGAATCTCCTCTGAATTCTTTTATGTATGATTGAGTTATCTTTGCAAGTCTCTTCGAATTATCAGTTTGGTTTGGCCTACTAGATTGATCTTTCTTGCCATGGGAGAAGTGCTTAGCTTTGGGTTCAATCTTGCGGTGTCCTTTCCCAGTGACAGCAGGGGCAGCAAGGCACGTATTGTATTGTTGCCATCGTGGATAAAAAGATGGGGTTTATATCATATTGCATGAGCCTATCCCTCTACATCATGTCATCTTTCTTAATGCGTTACTCTGTTCTTATGAACTTAATACTCTAGATGCATGCTGGATAGCGGTCGATGTGTGGAGTAATAGTAGTAGATGCAGGCAGGAGTCGGTCTACTTGTCGCGGACGTGATGCCTATATACATAATCATGCCTAGATAATCTCATAATTATTCGCTTTTTCTATCAACTGCTCGACAATAATTTGTTCACCCACCGTAATACTTATGCTATCTTGAGAGAAGCCACTAGTGAAACCTATGGCCCCGGGTCTATCTTTTATCATATAAGCTTTCAATCTACTTTTATTTGCATCTTTACTTTTCCAATCTATATTATAAAATACCAAAAATATATTTATCTTATCATACTATCTCTATCAGATCTCAGTTTCGCAAGTGGCCGTGAAGGGATTGACAACCCCTTTATTGCGTTGGTTGCGAGTTCTTTGTTTGTTTGTGTAGGTGCGTGGGACTTTTGAGGAGCCTCCTACTGGATTGATACCTTGGTTCTCAAAAACTGAGGGAAATACTTACGCTACTATTGCTGCATCACCCTTTCCTCTTTTCCTCTTCAAGGAAAACCAACGCAAGCTCAAGACGTAGTAAGAAGGATTTCTGGCGCCGTTGCCGGGGTGGTCTTCGCTCAAGTCAAGACATATCAAGTACCCATCACAAACTCATCTCCCTCGCATTTACATTATTTGCCATTTGCCTCTCGTTTTCCTCTCCACCAATTCACCCTTGCTGTTTTATTCGCCCTCTCTTTCCCAATCTTCTCCTCTCTCTTTCGTTTGCCTTTTTCTGTTTGCTTGTGTGTTGGATTACTTGTTGCCATGGCGCAAAATAATACCAAATTATGTGATTTCTCCAATACCAATAATAATGATTTCCTTAGTACTCCGATTGCTCCTTTTAATGATGTTGAGTCTTGTGAAATCAATATTGCTTTGCTGAATCTTGTTATCAAAGACCAATTCGTCGGCCTTCCTAGTGAAGATGCCGCTACTCATCTAAACAACTTTTTTGATTTGCGTGATATGCAAAAGAAGAAAGATACGGATAATGATATTGTGAAATTGAAGTTATTTCCGTTTTCACTTAGAGATCGTGCTAAAGTTTGGTTTTCATCTTTGCCTAAAAATAGTATTGATTCTTGGAACAAGTGCAAAGATGCTTTTATCTCTAAGTAATTTCCTCCCGCTAAGATTATCACTCTTAGGAACGATATTATGAATTTTAAACAACTTGATCATGAGCAAGTTGCCCAATCTTGGGAAAGAATAAAATTGATGATTCGCAATTTCCCTACTCATGGTTTGAATTTATGGATGATCATACAAAATTTTTATGCCGGTTTGAACTTTGCTTCTAGAAATCTTTTAGATTCGACAACGGGAGGCACGTTTATGGAAATCACTTTAGGAGATGCCACAAAATTTCTAGATAATATTATGGCTAATTATTCTCAATGACACACCAAAAGATCTTCTAGTAAAAAAGTGCATGCTATAGAAGAAATTAATGTTTTGAGTGAAAAGATGGATGAACTTATGAAGTTGTTTGCTAGTAAGAATACTCCTCTTGATCCTAATGATATGTCTTTGTCTACTTTGATTGAGAATAATAATGAATCTATGGATGTGAATTTTGTTAGTAGGAATAGTTTTGGAAATAATGCTTATAGAGGAAACTTTAATCCTAGACCGTTCCCTAGTAATTCCTCTAATAATTATGGAAATTCCTACAATAATTCTTATGGTAATTTTAATAAGATGCCCTCTGATTTTGAGAATAGTGTGAAAGAATTTATGATGTCTCAAAAGAATTTTAATGCTTTGCTTGAAGAAAAATTACTCAAAGTTGATGATTTGGCTAGGAACGTTGATAGACTTTCGCTTGATGTTGATTCTCTTAAACTTAGATCTACTCCTCCTAAGCATGATATCAATGAGTCTCTCAAAGCCATGAGAATTTCCATTGACGAGTGCAAGGAAAGAACCGCTAGATTGCATGCTAAGAAAGATTGCTTTGTAAAGGCGTGTTCTTCTAGTTTCAGTGAAAATAATGATGAAGATCTTAAAGTTATTGATGTGTCTCCTATTAGATTTTTGTTTTGCAATATGAATCTTAATAGTAATGGGACTGGAGATGAGTCAACTTTAGTTAGAAGGCGTCCCAATAATTCGGAGTTTTTAGATCTTGATGCTAAATTTGGTAAAAGTGGGATTGGAGAGGTCATGACTTTAAATAGCATTGAACCCACTATCTCGGACTTCAAGGAATTTGATTATGATAATTGTTCTTTAGAAGGTTGTATTTCCTTGTTGCAATCCGTTGTTAATTCTCCTCATGCTTATAGTCAAAATAAAGCTTTTACCAAACATATCGTTGATGCCTTGATGCAATCTTATGATGAAAAACTTAATTTGGAAGTTTCTATACCTAGAAAACTTAATGATGAGTGGGAACCTACTATAAAGATTAAAATTAAAGATCATGAGTGTTTTGCTTTGTGTGATTTGGGTGCTAGTGTTTCCATGATTCCGAAAACTTTATGTGATATTCTAGGTTTCCATGATCTTGATGATTGCTCTTTAAATTTGCACCTTGCGGATTCCACCATTAAAAAGCCAATGGGAAGCATCAATGATGTTCTCATTGTTGCAAATAGAAATTTGGTGACGGTAGATTTTATTGTTCTTGATATAGATTGCAATCTTTCTTGCCCTATTATACTTGGTAGACCTTTCCTTAGAACGATTGGCGCGATTATTGATATGAAGGAAGGGAATATTAGATTTCAATTTCCATTAAAGAAAGGCATGGAGCAATTTCCAAGAAGTAAAGTTAAATTACCTTATGAATCTATCATGCGAGCTACGTATGAATCGAGTGCCAAAGATGGCACTACTTAGATCTATCTTCGCTTTTATGCCTAGCTAGGGGCGTTAAACGATAGTGCTAGTTGGGAGGCAACCCAATTTTCTTTGTGTTTTTTGTTTTTGTTTCTGTTTAGTACTAAATTTTGCTTCTACCTTCTGTTTAGATGTGTTTTTATGTTTTAATTAGTGTTTGTGCCAAGTAGAACATATAGAATAACTTATGATGATAGTTATTTGATTCTGCTGAAAAACAGAAACTTTGCACGCACAAATTTAGTTTTGTTAAATTACAGAAATGTGCTTTGGCGTTGATTCTTTTTTCTGCTGATCAATAAATAAATTGTCCAGGACTTCCTATTTTGGTAGGATTTTTAGAGTTTCATAAGTTTGCGTTAATTACATATTGCTACAGACTTCTCTGTTTTTCGTGTGTTGTTTGCTTTTTTTGATGCATCTATGGCTAGTATTAAGTGGTATGAACCATAGAGAACTTGAAATATAGTAGGTTTAACACCAATATAAATAAAGAATGAGTTCATTGCAGTACCTTATGTGGTGGTTTTACTTTCTTTCACTAACGGAGCTTATGAGATTTCCTATTGAGTTTTGTGTTGTGAAGGTTTCAAGTTTTGGGTAAACATTTGATGGACTACGGAATAAGGAGTGGAAAAATCCTAAGCTTTGGGATGCCCATGGCACCCCAAGATATTCAAGAATAGCCAAAAGCCTAAGCTTGGGGATGCCTCGGGAAGGCATCCACTCTTTTGTCTTCGTTCATTGGTAACTTTACTTGGAGCTATATTTTTATTCACCACATGATATGTGTTTTGCTTGGAGCGTCGTGTATGATAATAGTATTTGCTTTTTAGTTTATCACAATCATCCTTGCTGTACACACCTTTTGGGAGAAGCCTATTTGATCGAAATTTATTAGAATACTCTATGTGCTTCACTTATATCTTTTGAGCTAGATAGTTTTTGCTGTAGTGCTTCACTTATATCTTTTAGAGCACGATGGTGGCTTAATTTTGTAGAAATTGCTAGTCTCTCATGCTTCACTTATATTATTTTGAGAGTCTCTTAGAACAACATGGTATTTGCTAAGGTTATAAAATTGGTCCTAGAATGGTAGGCATCCAAGTTGGGTATAATAAAAACTATCATAGGAAGTGAATTAGATGCTATGATCAATTTGATACTTGATAATTGTTTTGAGATATGGAGGCAGTGATATTAAAGTCATGCTAGTTGGGTGATTATGAATTTAAAGAATGCTTGTGTTGAAGTTAGCAAGTCTCGTAGCATGCATGTATGGTTAAAGTTATGTAACAAATTTGAAACATGAAGTGTCCTTGGATTGTGCATCCTTATGAGTGGCGGTCGGGGATGAGCGATAGTATTTTCCTACCAATCTATCCCTCTAGGAGCATGGGCGTAGTGCTTGGTTTTTGATGACTTGTAAACTTTTGCAATAAGTATATGAGTTCTTTTGACTAATGTTGAGTCCATGGATTATACACACTTTTATCTTTCCATCATTGATAGCCTCTTCGGTACCGTGCATTGCCTTTCTCACCTTGAGAGTTGGTGCAAACTTCGGCGGTGCATCCAAACCCCGTGATATGATACGCTTTATCACACATAAACCTCCTTATATCTTCCTCAAAACAGCCACCATACCTACCTATTATGGCATTTCCATAGCCATTCTGAGATATATTGCCATGCAACTTTCCACCATTCCGTTTATCATCATGACACGCATTACTTTTGTCATATTGCCATTGCATGATCATGTAGTTGACATCGTATCTGTGGCAAAGCCACCATGCATAATTTTTCATACATGTCATTCTTGATTCATTGCACCATCCCAGTACACCGCCGGAGGCATTCATATAGAGTCATATCTTGTTCTAGTTTCAAGTTGTAATTCGTGTGTTGTAATCAATAAAAGTGTGATGATCATCATTATTAGAGCATTGTCCCCAAAAAGAAAAAAAAGAAAAAGAAACGCCAAAAAAAAGAAAGGCCAAAGAAAAAAGGGGGTGAAGAAAAAAATAAAAAAAGGGAAAAAAAGAAACTAAATAAAAAGGGGCAATGTTACTATTTCTTTTTCCACACTTGTGCTTCAAAGTAGCACCATGTTCTTCATATAGTGAGTCTCATATTTTGTGCTTCAAAGTAGCACCATGTTCTTCATATAGAGAGTCTCATATGTTGTCACTTTCATAAACTAGTGGGAATTTTTCATTATAGAACTTGGCTTGTATATTCCTACGACGGGCTTCCTCAAATGCCCTAGGTCTTCGTGAGCAAGCAAGTTGGATGCACACCCACTTGCTTTCTTTTGTTGAGATTTCATTCATTTATAGCTCTAGTGCATCCATTGCATGGCAATCCCTACTCCTCATGTTGACATCAATTGATGGGCATCTCCATAGCCCGTTGATTATCCTCATCAATGTGAGATTTTCTCCTTTTTTGTCTTCTCCACACAATCCCCATCATCATATTCTATTCCACCCATAGTGCTATATCCATGGCTCACGCTCATGTATTGCGTGAAAGTTGAAAAAGTTTGAGATTATTTAAGTACGAAACACTTGCTTGGCTTGTCATCGGGGGTGTAGAATTTGGGAACATTTTTGTGTGACAAAAATGAAGCATAGCCTAACTATATGATTTTGTAGGGACAAACTTTCTTTAGCCATGTTATTTTGAGAAGATATGATTGCTTTTATTAGTATGCTTGAAGTATTACTATTTCTTTTGTCAATATGAACTTTTATTTTGAATCATTTGGATCTGAACATTCACGCCACAATAAAGAAAATTACATTGAGAATTATGCTAGGTAGCATTCCACATCAAAAATTCTGTTTTTATCATTTACCTACTCGAGGACGAGCAAGAATTAAGCTTGGGGATGCTTGATACGTCTCCAACATATCTATATTTTTTTATTGTTCCATGCTATTATATTACCCCTTTTGGATGTTTATGGGCTTTATTTTACACATTTATATCATTTGGGACTAACCTACTAACTGTAGGCCCAGCCCGTATTGCTATTTTTTTTGTCTATTTCAGTATTTCAAAGAAAAGGAATATCAAACGGAGTCCAAACAGAATGAAAACTTCGGGAGCGTCATTTTTGGAACGAACGTGATCCAGAGGACTTGGAGTGCAAGCCAAGAAGCAGACGAGGCGGCCACGAGGGTGGAGGGCGCGCCCACCCCCTGGGTGCGCCCCCCTATCTCGTGGGCCCCTCGGGCGGCCACCGACGTACTTCTTCCTCCTATATATACCCATGTACCCCGAAAACATCCAGGGAGCCAACGAAAAACAATTTCCACCATCGTAACCTTCTGTATCCGTGAGATCCCATCTTGGAGCCTTCGCCGGCGCTCCGTCGGAGGGGGAATCTGTTGGAAATATGCCCTAGAGGCAATAATAAATTAGTTATTATTATATTTCCTTATTCATGATAATCGTTTATTATCCATGCTAGAATTGTATTGATAGGAAACGCAGATACATGTGTGGATACATAGACAACACCATGTCCCTAGTAAGCCTCTAGTTGACTAGCTCGTTGATCAATAGATGGTTACGGTTTCCTGACCATGGACATTGGATGTCGTTGATAACGGGATCACATCATTAGGAGAATGATGTGATGGATAAGACCCAATCCTAAGTATAGCTCAAGATCGTGTAGTTCGTTTTGCTAGAGCTTTTCCAAATGTCAAGTATCATTTCCTTAGACCATGAGATTGTGCAACTCCCGAATATCGTAGGAGTGCTTTGGGTGTGCCAAACGTCACAACGTAACTGGGTGACTATAAAGGTGCACTACGGGTATCTCCGAAAGTGTCTGTTGGGTTGGCACGAATCGAGACTGGGATTTGTCACTCCGTATGACGGAGAGGTATCTCTGGGCCCACTCGGTAATGCATCATCATAATGAGCTCAATGTGACCAAGTGTCTGGTCACGGGATCATGCATTACGGTACGATTAAAGTGACTTGCCGGTAACGATATTAAACGAGGTATTGGGATACCGACGATCGAATCTCGGACAAGTAACGTACCGATTGACAAAGGGAATTGTATACGGGATTGATTGAATCCACGACATCGTGGTTCATCCGATGAGATTATCGAGGAGCATGTGGGAGCCAACATGGGTATCTAGATCCCGCTGTTGGTTATTGACCGGAGAGGTGTCTCGGTCATGTCTGCATGTCTCCCGAACCCGTAGGGTATACACACTTAAGGTTCGGTGACGCTAGGGTTGTAGAGATATTAGTATGCATTAACCCGAAAGTTGTTCGGAGTCCCGGATGAGATCCCGGACGTCACGAGGAGTTCCGAAATGGTCCGGAGGTAAAGAATTATATATAGGAAGTCAGGTTTCGGCCATCAGGAAAGTTTCGGGGGTCACCGGTATTGTAGCGGGACCACCGGAAGGGTCCCAGGGGTCCACCGGGTGGGGCCACCTATCCCGGAGGGCCCCATGGGCTGAAGTGGGAGGGGAAACAGCCCCTGGTGGGCTGGTGCGCCCCCCCTTGGGCCCCCCCCCTGCGCCTAGGGTTGGAAACCCTAGGGATGGGGGCGCCTCCACCTGGCTTGGGGGGCAAGTTTCCCCCTTGGCCGCCGCCCCCCTTGGAGGTTGGATCTCCTAGGGCCGGCGCCCCCCTAGGGGCCCTATATATAGTGGGGGGAAGGGAGGGCAGCCGCACCCCAAGTCTCTGGCGCCTCCCTCTCCCTCTGCAACACCTCTCCCTCTCGTAGAGCTTGGCGAAGCCCTGCCGAGATCGCTGCTGCATCCACCACCACGCCGTCGTGCTGCTGGATCTTCATCAACCTCTCCTTCCCCCTTGCTGGATCAAGTAGGAGGAGACGTCTTCCCAACCGTACGTGTGTTGAACGCGGAGGTGCTGTCCGTTCAGCACTAGGATCATCGGTGATTTGGATCACGACGAGTATGACTCCCTCAACCCCGTTCTCTTGAACGCTTCCGCTCGTGATCTACAAGGGTATGTAGATGCACTCCTCTCTCTCGTTGCTAGTCTCTCCATAGATAGATCTTGGTGATGCGTAGAATTTTTTTGAATTTCTGCTACGTTCCCCGACAGTGGCATCATGAGCTAGGTCTATGCGTAGTTTCTATGCACGGGTAGAACACAAGTTGTTGTGGGCGTTGATTTTATTCAATATGCTTACCGTTACTAGTCCAATCTTGTTTTGACGGTATTGTGGGATGAAGCGGCCCGGACCGACCTTACACGTACACTTACGTGAGACAGGTTCCACCGACTGACATGCACTTGTTGCATTAGGTGGCTAGCGGGTGCCAGTCTCTCCCACTTTAGTCGGATCGTATTCGATGAAAAGGGTCCTTATGAAGGGTAAATAGCAATTGGCATATCACATTGTGGTTTTTGCGTAGGTAAGAAACGTTGTTGCTAGAAACCCATAGCAGCCACGTAAAACATGCAAACAACAATTAGAGGACGTCTAACTTGTTTTTGCAGGGTATGCTATGTGATGTGATATGGCCAAAAAGAATGTGATGAATGATATGTGATGTATGAGATTGATCATGTTCTTGTAATAGGAATCACGACTTGCATGTCGATGAGTATGACAACTGCCAGGAGCCATAGGAGTTTTCTTAATTTATTGTATGACCTGTGTGTCATTGAACAACGCCATGTAATTACTTTACTTTATTGCTAAACCGTTACCCATAGTAGTAGAAGTAATAGTTGGCGAGACAACTTCATGGAGACACGATGATGGAGATCATGATGATGGAGATCATGGTGTCATGCCGGTGACGATGATGATCATGGAGCCCCGAAGATGGAGATCAAAAGGAGCAAAATGATATTGGCCATATCATGTCACTTTTTGATTACATGTGATGTTTATCATGTTTCTGCATCTTATTTGCTTAGAACGAAGGTAGTAAATAAGATGATCCCTCATTAAAATCTACTATATCTAAATAGGAGCCCCCCACTACTTGATTTCTCTGCGCTCTCATGCATCCACGTCACCAAAATTATTTTCGGCCATCTGATTCACTAAGGATGGCTCAGATCTGGAACTCGAATTGATCTCGATGCTCCACGCGGTCACGCCCCTCGGGTTGACTCCTCCTCCCTCGACCCCATGGAAGCGAAAGTGCGCAGAAGCGAACCGTCATCCTCGAGTGGAAACGTCCATGCATAATGAATCCCTAGCCGTCTCCCATTCCCCATCCCTTTCTCTCTCCAATAATAGAAAACCCCATGCGGGGACGGACATAGCAGACCGTAGCTTCATCTAGGGTTTGCGGCCACCGGCGGGGTAGAACCGGCGGCGATGGCGCGGCAAGATCGCAAGGTGATCGATGTAGAGGATGGGCGGAGCCGTAGTTCAGCTCAGAGTACTCGTGATTCTCTACAGGTAGGTCACCTCTCGCCCCCCTCCATCCGGCCATGCGTAGGCTGGCCCGATCGGATCTCATCTAGGGTCTTTTTGAGGCGCAACATGATATACAAACAGCACCACGAGCCCTTCATTTTCTTCGTTCGATTCTATCCTTTGGGCCACCCGCTTCTGTTTACATTTTTCCTACTGTATTTGATTACCAATTAGGAAAGCCTCCGCTGCTGCTATGCTATACGTATGGAGATGATCTGTATGCTAGATCAAAGTTTCAATTAGTTTTTTCGCAGGGCCTTAAAACATCGACGTTTCCTATCTACAGCGATCTGAATGACTCCCAGCCCACGAAGCAGCGTGGTTGCCAAGCATGACATGACTGAATGCCCGATGGTCATGGTACAATCCGGTAGGTCCGTGCCTGATCTTGACTACTATTATATTTTTTAGGTTGCTTTTCTGCATATGTTTTTCTTGATATATTATTGTTAGTGCATAATTTATAGAATTTTTTTGATCTTGCGGAAAATACTCTATGTTTGATATGTAGATTACTAGAACGTCTAGGAACTGCTCGATATGAAAGCTTACACAAGAAGGTACATAATGAATTTTTGTAGGATAAACATTCTTGATGTTTTAAGCAGCGACAATGTCGAATAATGTGTTGTTGGACCAACTACGGTCTTGAGGTTTGTGCCAAGATAATATGATTTCCATTCTCTGTCAATTTGTTACTGATATTATCTCATGAAAATTCTTGCCTATTAGGCTTAATACACAATTCTGTCATTTGTTACCCTATTAAAGGAGAACGTAAACTTCTTCCAAAAGAATCATTTTTTTTCCATTTGCTACCTTCTGATTACACTACTAAGCGATTTGACCCTAAGTTCTCCCTTCCTAATTCTGTTGTTTCGCCATGTTCGCCAGACATGAAAAAACTATGGGGTTTGTTGTTATATAATAATAATTTCAGTTACCTACAATTACCCTCTGTTAATTTGTGTTTCATCTAACATTTCATGCTAACATGCTTAGAAAAAATTAATGATATCCCACACCAATGTCCCGCAGCAACGCGCAGGGCATCATCTAGTTTCAAGAAAGTGTTCCCCCTAATTGTGCACCGTTGCGAAAGTTCGTTGTTTCGAAGCATCACGTGATGATCGGGTGTGATAGATTCTAACATTCACATACAACGGGTGTAAGCCAGATTTACACACGCGAAACACTTAGGTTGACTTGATGAGCCTAGCATGTACAGACATGGCCTCGGAACACACGAGACCGAAAGGTCGAGCATGAGTCGTCGTATGGTGGATACGATCAACATGAAGATGTTCACCGATGATGACTAGTCCGTCTCACGTGATGATCGGACACGGCCTAGTTGACTCAGATCATGTAATCACTTAGACACTACTAGGGAAAACCTTATACACAGAACTTTAGCAGTAGCATGGGTCAAAGAAGCACGCTGGTGCTAAATAGCAGCAGCGCGCCTGCCGAAACCGCGCTGCAGATAGTGTCATAGCAGTAGCGCGTCTCGATGAATACACGTTACTACTAAAATTCTCACGGCTTAGCCGATATGGTACACATAGTAGTAACGATCTATATGGAACCGCGCTACTGCTACTTTCTTTGTAGCAGCGCGTTTTGCTCTAAACTCGCTACTACTAAAGGATATAAAATTAAATGAAAAGCAAATAGAAAGGTAATTGAAAATGAAAGAAATAGAAGAAGGTGAAAGGAAAAAAATAAAATGTGAAGAAAAATAAATGAAAAAGGGAAAAAGGAGAAAGTAGTAGTAGTAGCGCTTATCCCAGAACGCGCTGTAGCTAACGTAGCAGTAGCGCGCTTTCAGGAAAGCGCTACTGCTACTTCTGACTTAACCACCGTGTTCGTCCTTCCCCACGACCACTTCCCCCAAATCGAACTCCTCCGCTCTCGCCGCCGCCGTCGCCCGTCGGTTGCCGCGCGCTCTCCGCACACCCTCTACGCCGCCCCCGACCCCGGATTCAACGCCGCTGTGACGCCCGGATAATTAGGCTATAGTAATCCCGCGTTAACGATGCCACGTTACCTCGGTTACTGTTGCTAACCTCGTGTTAGTTCGAAACCGATTCAATTCAAATTCAAAATCAATCTAACAATAAAAGTTTTCAAAAATTAATACAAAAATTTTCGGTGGTTGCCGAATATTACAAAGGTAATTGTAGTGAAGTAAACACATTTTTAGAAAATGCCTAAGTAATTTAAAGTGATTTAAAACAGAAAAGAAAATAAATAAAAGAAGAAAAGGAAAAGGACCCCCGGGCCAGCTGACCCAACAGGCCGGCCCATTCGGCCACCGGCCCAACTGGGCAAAGGCCCAGCCGGCCACTCCCCCTCCATATCCCCCCACCCCGAAACCATATCCACCCCCACTCCACCGACACTTCCCCCCCGCCCCCAAAATATCTCCTCCCTCCTCTCCCCGATTGGATCGGGATCGAGGAGGAGGTCGTCGACACCGACGCCGGCGCCCGGAGTTCCCCGCCACCGGACTGCTTCGCCCTCCCCCGCCGGACTGCCCCCCTACGCACGTCGTCCCCGTCGTCCTCCCCCGACCGTCGCCGAGCCCGCTGCCAGTTTCCCTACCCCCCCGACGTGAGCTCCCTCCTCTCCCCCTTTCCCTCTGTCACCGGCGCCGTCCGCACCCAGCCGCGGCCCCGCACAGCGGTCGCCACGCCCGACGGCGCGTGCCGTGCGCCCCCTCGCGCGTCCGGCCACCGCACTCGCCCCGCGCGACGCGCCATCATGCGCGGGCACGCGCCCGCCTCCCTTGCGTCGGCCGCGCTTACCGCGACCCACGGCCGCCCTGGCCACGTCCACCGCTTGCCCTGGCCGCGTACGCACGCGCCGGCCACGTCCATGGAGCGCCCCCCACGCTCCCTCTCATACTCTCCCTGCGCCCGACCACGCCTCCCGTCGCCGTTGGTCACCGGCCCGGCCCCGTGGCGCCCCTGTTCGCCCCTCTCCGCCCTGCACGTCGTCGTCGGCCCGGCCTCCTACCACGGCCCCGCCGTGCCGCTGCTCCGGCCACGGTCCCCGTGCGCCCGCGCCGCACCCCTGGGGGCTTCGCCCGCATCCACGCCCAGCGCCCGTTCGGGCATGCGCCCGTTCGGGCGACAACCGTCGCCTGCGCCCGAAACCCGCAAGGCCCCCCTGTGGGCCAATGACAGTGGGGGCCCACACCCAGAACGTTAAAAAAAAGAGAAGGAGAATTAAAAAGAAAAATAATAAATAAAAATAAAAATGATTTAATAAAATTAATTATTAATTAATTAATTATCTAATGAATTAATTAAGCTAATTAATCCGGTTTAATTAATTTAATTAACTAGTTAGGTTAATTAAATAGTAATTAAATGAACTAATCTCTAGTTAACCTAAACAATATATGACAGGTAGGTCCCACTGGACCCACTGGTCAGGTTGACCAAGTCAACTCTGTTGACTGTTGATGTCAGCATGACATCATGCTGATGTCATAATTCCATTTTCGAATTAATTTAAATAATTAATTAAATTCCAGAAATTAATAAAATCTTTAGAAAATCATATCTTTTAATCCGTAATTCGGATTAAAATATTTTCAACATGAAAGTTGCTTAGAACGACGAGACGAATCCGGATACGCAGCCCGTTCGTCCGCCACACACCCCTAACATATCAAACTCGCAACTTTCCCCCTCCGGCTCCTCTGCCCGAAAACACGGAACACCGGGAATACTTTCCCGGATGTTTTCCCCCTTCGCCGGCATCACCTCATACTGCGTTAGGACACACCTAGCACCGCTCTTTGTCATGTCTTGCGTCGTCTTGCTTATGTTTGCACTGTATTTATTGTTTCTTCCCCCTCTTCTCTTCGGTAGACTACGAGACCGACGCTGCTGCTGCCCAGTTCGACTACGGAGTTGACGACCCCTCTCTCTTGCCAGAGCAACCAGGCAAGCCCCCCCTTTGATCACCAGATATCGCCTATTCTTCTCTATACTGCTTGCATTAGAGTAGTGTAGCATGTTACTGTTCGGTTACTCCTATTCTGTTGCATAGCCTGTCATTGTTGCTACAGTCATTGATACCTTACCCGCAATCCTAAATGCTTAGTATAGGATGCTAGTTTATCATCATTGGCCCTACATTCTTGTCAGTCTGCCTCGCTATACTATTGGGCCGTGATCACTCGGGAGGTGATCACGGGTATATACTTTACATACATACATACTATACAGATGGTGACTAAAGTCGGGTCAGCTCGATGAGTACCCGCAAGTGATTCTGATGAGGGGGCTGAAAGGACAGGTGGCTCCATCCCGGTAGAGGTGGGCCTGGGTTCCCGACGGCCCCCGACTGTTACTTTGTGGCGGAGCGACAGGGCAGGTTGAGACCACCTAGGAGACAGGTGGGCCTGGCCCTGTTCGGCGTTCGCGGATACTTAACACGCTTAACGAGATCTTGGTATTTGATCTGAGTCTGGCCATTTGGTCTATACGCACTAACCATCTACGCGGGAGTAGTTATGGGTATCCCGGCGTCGTGGTATCAGCCGAAGCCTTCTAGACGTCAGCGACTGAGCGGCGCGCGCCGGATTGGAACGTAAGCCTGCTCTTGTATTAAGGGGGCTAGTTCTGCTTTCGGCCGCCCACGCAACGTGCAGGTGTGCAATGGGCGATGGGCCCAGACCCCTGCGCCATAGGAGTTAGACCGGCGTGCTAACCTCTCTGTTAGGCCAAGGTGGGGCTGCGACGTGTTGATCTTCCGAGGCCGGGCATGACCCAGGAAAGTGTGTCCGGCCAAATGGGATCAAGCGTGTTGGGTTATGTGGTGCACCCCTGCAGGGAAGTTAATCTATTCGAATAGCCGTGATCTTCGGTAACAGGACGACTTGGAGTTGTACCTTGACCTTATGACAACTAGAATCGGATACTTAATAAAACACACCCTTCCAAGTTCCACAGACAACCCGGTGATCGCTTTTCCACAGGGCGACGAGGGGAGGATCGCCGGGTAGGATTATGCTATGCGATGCTACTGGAGATGCTACTTGGAGATGCTACTTGGAGATGCTACTTGGAGGACTTCAATCTACTCTCTTCTACATGCTGCAAGACGGAGGCTGCTAGAAGCGTAGTCTTCGACAGGATTAGCTATGCCCCTCTTATTCTGGCATTCTGCAGTTCAGTCCACCGATATGGCCCTTTACACATATACCCATGCATATGTAGTGTAGCTCCTTGCTTGCGAGTACTTTGGATGAGTACTCACGGTTGCTTTTCTCCCTCTTTTCCCCTTTCCCTTCTACCTGGTTGTCGCAACCAGATGCTGGAGCCCTGGAGCCAGACGCCACCGTCGACGATGATTCCTACTACACTGGAGGTGCCTACTACTACGTGCAGGCCGCTGACGACGACCAAGAGTAGTTAGGAGGATCCCAGGCAGGAGGCCTGCGCCTCTTTCGATCTGTATCCCAGTTTGTGCTAGCCATCTTATGGCAACTTGTTTAACTTATGTCTGTACTCAGATATTGTTGCTTCCGCTGACTCGTCTATGATCGAGCACTTGTATTCGAGCCCTCGAGGCCCCTGGCTTGTATTATGATGCTTGTATGACTTATTTATGTTTTAGAGTTGTGTTGTGATATCTTCCCGTGAGTCCCTGATCTTGATCGTACACGTTTGCGTGTATGATTAGTGTACGATTGAATCGGGGGCGTCACAAGTTGGTATCAGAGCCGACTGCCTGTAGGAATCCCCCTTTCCAACTCCTTGGCCGAAGTTGAGTCTAGTCGTTGAAAAACTTTTACTAACATGGCTGTGTGGCTTACGGGCCCACGTCGCCATTGGGTGGTATTAGGATCTTTTACTCCTTGACCTTTACTCTGGGACTCTGATCTCTCCTCTATTCGGGTTAAATGAATTTTACTAAATCTAACATTAGGATCTCGTTATCACTTTCACCCGGAGAGCCCCTTATTACTGATGATCGTCTGCTGCACCAGAAGACCCTGAAGATGCTCTCCGCTGTTAACTCGAGAACTTGTGTTCATCGCGTTTGCAATTCCCCTTCCACCGTAAACCCTTATGGATAACTACTTGCAGTTGTTATTCTTACATTCATCTCCAGTTGGTCTTGTTATTACAAGATACCCCGTAACACTCGTCGTTGTTTGATAATCCTTTGAGCTTACTGCCCTGTTGTTCTTTGTCACCTGAATACCCCTATGGTTAATTCTCGCACTTATCGAGTATCCGCTCATCCCCCAGTTGTTCATGTGTTACACAAAAGTCTTCGAAATACCATTCGATATTCCGTAAATCCTCAGCAACCTATTGCTCTGGAATTTCTTGTTTGTTTTCATTATGATTAATCCCATAAGTATAGTAATCATATTGGCATCCTTTGTCACCATCATTTTTGAGTCCGTTGATTCAATACGTTGTGAATGTTCACAATCATCAGTCGAGTCCTAGGATTATCTTTCCGGCTCAGACGTCATTTTGATACTGAGCTGGTTCTCGACCAAACTATCTGTCGTCGATTGTGCCTCTGGTATATTCAAGTGATCCATCCTTGATCAGAACGTCTGCTTCTGATCCCTTGTTTTGGAAATCATAATTCCTTTGCATTTAAGCTTTGAATTATTCAGATGAATCCATAATCTGTTGCATTTGCATTCTTTCTTCCTCTGATTGGGTATCGATACTCACCTCAGCTCCACTGTGGATCGCCATATCCACTGTTGGATTATTATATCCGACAGTGTCCTTAATAATTAATCATCTTGTGAGTCCTTCTCCGATACATAATGCCTTTGTTAAATTGTATCCTTTCCTTTTGTCAACCATGCTCTACTTTTGAGCTGGTGATATTTACTCTTGAAGCTTATGGTATATGTTCGTAAGAAGCCCCGATGGGATTGAACCAACGCCTTCCCTCATCGGTGTGAACCCGAAAGATTTCACGAGTCATACTTATCTGGTATTGCACCAGGTAAAACTTTCAACAACTAATGCCATTATCGAAACGAGAAGTGAATGTAAGGTTATGCTTTGGAGAAGTGGGAGTCGACCTTGAACTTTGTGTTCATGCCCATGGACCCGAGGTGGAACTTATCATGGAAGCTTCTTGTAGTAATAATAATCCCCTTGTTATAACTTCTTCTCTTATCTATGCTTGGTCTTTTGCGACCGTGGTTTCGACCATATTGTTCTTCTTTCCCATTTCTTGGACAAGTTTAGGTGCTTGCCTTCTACAAATGATTTCACTTGTCCAACCTCTATCCCGCTCTACCCTTGAGTATACCCTCTGGTACCGCGAGAATGTCAGGGAACTACATAACTTCTTATGGGTTCTTCATCAACTGTTATCTCTCACCGATTCTAATTTTCCTGGGTTCTGGGTTGTCGTCAACCGAGAACACCGATAAGTGAATCGATTCCGCACTCCGATTCAATAAATCTAAGTAATTCTGGTTGCTTACGAGTTTAATAATCCTTCAAGTCATTCCTAGCCTTATCGGCTATATCATTATCGTGCAAACTTCTAACTGTGCTACCTGGTCCTTCTTCCCGGAGCACAAAATTTTCGACGATGAACTAAGCTTACGTCGATCTTCCTCGTCATATCAGTTCGCCTTGAACAACAAGCTTGATTTCAAGTTTGTGTCCTACCCATGGTTCCAATAACCTTCCGCTACCTCATTCCTTTGACTTGATGTCGTCGCTGGTTGATTACATCTTCGTGAAATCTCTCGACAAATGTGTCGTGATCATCATGACCGTTCTGAGCTCTTCTAGGATATCATCTGAACTCATGATGACAAATACCTTCCTTTCCCCTCGTTGATTTGTGTTATACCTTGAGTTCCTTGCTACCCAGCATTGTTCTTCTTTACCTTGTAATATTACCACCTTTTATGTCAAGAATGTCGTGGGAATTTCACCACCTCTTGAGAATTCTTGGTATGGTGATACTTCTCACCATCGCCATTCTTCTTGGGTCCTCGTGTTGATTCCAACCAGGGTACCAACAAGTGAGCGGTGCTGTTTGGATTCCGCCCTTCTAGCATCCATATTGCTTTGAAGTTAATTGTCGACCGTTCATTCTTAGACTATTGATTATTGAATAACCATTCCAATGTTGGTCGTGCAACCCAGCCCATATTTCGGGTGCACCTTTCAACCAATGTTTAATTGTGTATGTTTTCCTCGAGCATACATCATTATACCATTTCATCTGACAAATGCTATCTCCTTGTTCACATAATTGTGGAAATCCACCTTTTTGGAAATCTCAAGGATTGTTACTGACTCCATCAGCTACCCCGTCATCCTCTCTTTGGTTTAAATGTTGAACTCTTGAGTTAAAACTTGCTTCCATAGTACATTCCCCAATAATCTTACGATGTCGTCTCGTCAATTTGTCTTGCACCTTTTCTTTTCGGGCATCCTGAGTCTGAGGTATCCTGACACCAATCAGATCTGAATCTCGGTCAGATATGGTGGCCGGGACATATTTCCTAGAGTTATAACATTAGCATTTGACCCCGATAAGGTGATGTCATGCCTAGCACACCTGACCGGAGGACCTATCGTTATAATTTTCCTTTTAGCAATGCTATCCATTCTTCCATGAGGAAATTGTTAGACTTATTGTATAAGCTGTTCCTGATGGATCCTTCGAGTATCCAAAGTCTGATCTTTACCCAGTGACCACGTCAAATGCTATCTCGAAGCATGTCTGTGATACTCTGATTTTCAACAAGAACATTTAAAGCCCAATGCTAAATGCTTCTTGATCAATTATCCAAACACCGTTGTATGGGTAATGTCATGAAAATTTCTCTTCCCTTTCCTAAAGGGGTTTTCTACGTTATATCCCGTCATGAATATCATGCTTTGCTTGCCCTTGGGAAGGATATACCCCCCGATATATGTGTTTTAACACATTTTTCTTTCCATTGTTTTGATTAAATCTGATAACCACTTTTCCTTTCCATTGGTTTGTTTAAACCTTCTTGTGATCTATATGATATAAGCAGTAATATTTCCCTGCTTATGTAAACACCTCGTGTACAATTCTGTCAGTAAGACCCTGTTACTTTTGTTGATGACATTCCGGTAGCCACCGAGGGACGAGAACTTTGCCTAATGGTCTGCCTCGTTCAACGAGCAGGAGAATGGTTCTCTTCGTCCCTCGCACTTGGTATCGACGTTGTTGCCGACATAACTAACAGACTACCCTCTGACATGCCTTGCTATCGTGACCGTGCGAGATGTCAGCCACCTTCCTACTTTTAACCCACATGGTGGGCCCATAACCCACAGTTCCACAGGATCAAAACTTGACTCTCCCATACACCCTGTTGTCAAAGTTATTCCTCACGTTTGACTTTGTATGTAATCCACGGGCCACCAGCCTGTTGATCTATTCAGGTATCAGATGCAATGCTTAATCACATTGCCCTAAACCCCTTCAACACTTTGTTTCAGGCATCGAACGATTGCCTGCCCGCTCGAAACTTCCCATGATACCCCCTTACCTTGCTCTCGATATTTTCTTAAGTTTCAATTCGAGAGTTACTTTCCGCCACCTTCCCCGATGTTAACTATCAGGTAGTCAACCTTGCAGAGGTCCGTTCTTACAGAATAACCACCCTTTGTTCTTGCGTAAGTACGATGGAGATCCTGAAGGAAGGACGACAATTTCATCATGATGCATTGAGGCATAGGAGTGAAGACATCAATGCTACGGATCGACCTCTTCGAGGAGAGCAACCAAAGACAAGAAGATCCGTTAGACTTTCGTAACCAGGACTTTCCCCCTTACACCCCTCCTAAATCTCGGGACGAGATTTCTTGTAGTGGAGGAGAATTGTGACGCCCGGATAATTAGGCTACAGTAATCCCGCATTAACGATGCCACGTTACCTCGGTTACTGTTGCTAACCTCGTGTTAGTTCGAAACCGATTCAATTCAAATTCAAAATCAATCTAACAATAAAAGTTTTCAAAAATTAAAACAAAAATGTTCGGTGGTTGCCGAATATTACAAAGGTAATTGTAGTGAAGTAAACACATTTTTAGAAAATGCCTAAGTAATTTAAAGTGATTTAAAACAGAAAAGAAAATAAATAAAAGAAGAAAAGGAAAAGGACCCCTCGGGCCAGCCGACCCAATAGGCCGGCCCATTCGGCCATCGGCCCAACTGGGCAAAGGCCCAGCCGGCCACTCCCCCTCCATATCCCCCACCCCGAAACCTTATCCACCCCCACTCCACCGACACTCCCCCCCGCCCCCAAAATATCTCCTCCCTCCTCTCCCCGATTGGATCGGGATCGAGGAGGAGGTCGTCGACGCCGACGCCGGCGCCCGGAGCTCCCCGCCACCGGACTGCTTCGCCCTCCCCCGCCGGACTGCCCCCCTACGCACGTCGTCCCCGTCGCCCCCCCCCCCGACCGTCCCCGAGCCCGCTGCCAGTTTCCCTACCCCCCCCGACGTGAGCTCCCTCCTCTCCCCCTTTCCTTCTGTAGCCGGCGCCGTCCGCACCCAGCCGCGGCCCCGCACAGCGATCGCCACGCCCGACGGCGCACGCCGTGCGCCCCTCGCGCGTCCGGCCACCGCACTCGCCCCGCACGACGCGCCATCGTGCGCGGGCACGCGCCCGCCTCCCCTGCGTCGGCCGCGCTCACCGCGACCCAGGGCCGCCCTGGCCACGTCCACCGCTTGCCCTGGCCGCGTACGCACGCGCCGGCCGCGTCCATGGAGCGCCCCCCGTGCTCCCTCTCGTCCTCTCCCTGCGCCCGACCACGCCTCCCGTCGCCGTTGGTCACCGCGCCCGGCCCCGTGGCGCCCTTGTTTGCCCCTCTCCGCCCTGCACGTCGTCGTCGGCCCGGCCTCCTACCACGGCCCTGTCGTGCCGTTGCTCCGGCCACGGTCGCCGTGCGCCCGCGCCGCACCCCTGGGGGCTTCGCCTGCATCCACGCCCAGCGCCCGTTCGGGCGACAACCGTCGCCTGCGCCCGAAACCCGCAAGGCCCCCCTGTGGGCCAATGACAGTGGGGGCCCACGCCCAGAACGTTAAAAAAAAGAGAAGGAGAATTAAAAATAAAAATAATAAATAAAAATAAAAATGATTTAATAAAATTAATTATTAATTAATTAAATATCTAATGAATTAATTAAGTTAATTAATCTGGTTTAATTAATTTAATTAACTAGTTAGGTTAATTAAATAGTAATTAAATGAACTAATCTCTAGTTAACCTAAACAATATATGACAGGTAGGTCCCACTGGACCCACTGGTCAGGCTAACCAAGTCAACTCTGTTGACTGTTGATGTCAGCATGACATCGTGCTGATGTCATAATTCCATTTTCGAATTAATTCAAATAATTAATTAAATTCCAGAAATTAATAAAATCTTTAGAAAATCATATCTTTTAATCCGTAACTCGGATTAAAATATTTTCAACATGAAAGTTGCTTAGAACGACGAGACGAATCCGGATACGCAGCCCGTTCGTCCGCCACACACCCCTAACATATCAAACTCGCAACTTTCCCCCTCCGGCTCCTCTGCCCGAAAACACGGAACACCGGGAATACTTTCCCGGATGTTTTCCCCCTTCGCCGGCATCACCTCATACTGCGTTAGGACACACCTAGCACCGCTCTTTGTCATGTCTTGCGTCGTCTTGCTTATGTTTGCACTGTATTTATTGTTTCTTCCCCCTTTTCTCTTTGGTAGACTACGAGACCGACGCTGCTGCTGCCCAGTTCGACTACGGAGTTGACGACCCCTCTCTCTTGCCAGAGCAACCAGGCAAGCCCCCCCTTTGATCACCAGATATCGCCTATTCTTCTCTATACTGCTTGCATTAGAGTAGTGTAGCATGTTACTGTTCGGTTACTCCTATTCTGTTGCATAGCCTGTCATTGTTGCTACAGTCATTGATACCTTACCCGCAATCCTAAATGCTTAGTATAGGATGCTAGTTTATCATCATTGGCCCTACATTCTTGTCAGTTTGCCTCGCTATACTATTGGGCCGTGATCACTCGGGAGGTGATCACGGGTATATACTTTACATACATACATACTATACAGATGGTGACTAAAGTCGGGTCAGCTCGATGAGTACCCGCAAGTGATTCTGATGAGGGGGCTGAAAGGACAGGTGGCTCCATCCCGGTAGAGGTGGGCCTGGGTTCCCGACGGCTCCCGACTGTTACTTTGTGGCGGAGCGACAGGGCAGGTTGAGACCACCTAGGAGGCAGGTGGGCCTGGCCCTGTTCGGCGTTCGCGGATACTTAACACGCTTAACGAGATCTTGGTATTTGATCTGAGTCTGGCCATTTGGTCTATACACACTAACCATCTACGCGGGAGTAGTTATGGGTATCCCGGCATCGTGGTATCAGCCGAAGCCTTCTAGACGTCAGCGACTGAGCGGCGCGCGCCGGATTGGAACGTAAGCCTGCTCTTGTATTAAGGGGGCTAGTTCTGCTTTCAGCCGCCCACGCAACGTGTAGGTGTGCAATGGGCGATGGGCCCAGACCCCTGCGCCATAGGAGTTAGACCGGCGTGCTGACCTCTCTGTTAGGCCTAGGTGGGGCTGCGACGTGTTGATCTTCCGAGGCCGGGCATGACCCAGGAAAGTGTGTCCGGCCAAATGGGATCAAGCGTGTTGGGTTATGTGGTGCACCCCTGCAGGGAAGTTAATCTATTCGAATAGCCATGATCTTCGGTAACAGGACGACTTGGAGTTGTACCTTGACCTTATGACAACTAGAATCGGATACTTAATAAAACACACCCTTCCAAGTTCCACAGACAACCCGGTGATCGCTTTTCCACAGGGCGACGAGGGGAGGATCGCCGGGTAGGATTATGCTATGCGATGCTACTGGAGATGCTACTTGGAGATGCTACTTGGAGGACTTCAATCTACTCTCTTCTACATGCTGCAAGACGGAGGCTGCCAGAAGCGTAGTCTTCGACAGGATTAGCTATCCCCCTCTTATTCTGGCATTCTGCAGTTCAGTCCACCGATATGGCCCTTTACACATATACCCATGCATATGTAGTGTAGCTCCTTGCTTGCGAGTACTTTGGATGAGTACTCATGGTTGCTTTTCTCCCTCTTTTCCCCTTTCCCTTCTACCTGGTTGTCGCAACTAGATGCTGGAGCCCTGGATCCAGACGCCACCATCGACGATGATTCCTACTACACTAGAGGTGCCTACTACTACGTGCAGGCCGCTGACGACGACCAAGAGTAGTTAGGAGGATCCCAGGCAGGAGGCCTGCGCCTCTTTCGATCTGTATCCCAGTTTGTGCTAGCCATCTTATGGCAACTTGTTTAACTTATGTCTGTACTCAGATATTGTTGCTTCCGCTGACTCGTCTATGATCGAGCACTTGTATTCGAGCCCTCGAGGCCCCTGGCTTGTATTATGATGCTTGTATGACTTATTTATGTTTTAGAGTTGTGTTGTGATATCTTCCCGTGAGTCCCTGATCTTGATCGTACACGTTTGCGTGTATGATTAGTGTATGATTGAATCGGGGGCGTCACAGCCGCCCCCGCCCCCGACCTCAATGCCGCCCCGGACGCCGCCCCCGACCTCAACGCCGCCCCGGATGCCTCCCCGCCCCAAGCCCGACCTCGACGCCGCCTGCCCCTCTCTCGCCGCAGGCACCCGATCGAGGTGAGCACGCCTGCTCCTCCCCCTCCCCTACCTCGGCCTAGATAGGGTTCTTCAAATTTTAGTTGCATCAAATAGTTAGGGTTCATCTATGGGTGGAAATGAATTGGATACAGATGCGGCTAGGATTTTTTCTTAGGTGATGTTTTCTTAGATGATGAATAAACACTAGTGTAATGCATAATAAAACGAGTAAAATTTGACCTTCTTCTATTTAGTTAGTAAGAACTAGTTAGTAAGAACTAGGTACTAATTAGGTGATTTTTTAGTTAAAGCAATTTTTCTCGCCTCGACGTGGACGATGCCTATCCCGCATCCTCGTCGTCGAGTCGGCGGAGGACGACACCTGCTTGACCAGATCAGCCATGTCCGGGACTGGGCTCCGCCGGGGTGGTACTGGGAGGCGCTACCTACTAGGGGGCGCAGGTTGGTGAGGAGCCAGCCTGTCGTTGACCCGAACCTTCTTTGGTGGCGGTCGCGTGGGCCAGTGACGATCCAGAGGCTCGAGGACTCCGCGGAGGTGATGCGTCACCGTGTCAGTGAGGAGGATGCGCACGTCCGTTGCTACTTGTTTGCGTTGGAGCACAGGCCGTTCTCCAATACCTGGCAGGTTCTCCGGGGATCTCACTGGAGCTATGATCCCGTGATGGTGCCTTCTCTGTGGGTGTCCACCGCCCGCGCCGATACCCGTCGTGTGCTAGAGTTTTAGTTGTATTAGTGATGTTATATGTATGACACTATTTGTGATGTATTAGTGATAATATTCGACGATGTACTGACGCATGAGATGATTTACTTTTGCTTATTGAATGCATGCTAATTTGAGTCCTATAAGATATTTTGAAATGTATATCTTGTGTTGCTCAATATCCAAGTGGCCGGTCATGTTTGCAGGTTACACCTTCGAGTGGCCTATGTTTTGCCGGAGTGTTGATTCATTTCCGTTCCGGCAAATTTCAGGCGCTCAATATGTCCTATTTTAGCAAAGGTCATGCTGGATTTTTCCGTGAATTTTGGCATGACTTGTGCTAGAATATGTAGGAAATATCGAGTGCCCCGGATTTGTGTGTTGAGTATCTTGGTAGTTGTCTTCGATCGATTTTCAATTAATGTTTTAACTATGAACATAGGAAATGTCTGACGACGAGAAGGATTTCGGTATTTGCAAATACTGCGAAGACGAGCGCGGCCTGTGTGACGGAATCTTCCTAGATGATGATAGGCGCTTCAGCATCAAGCTAGACGAGAACTTCGAAGTGGATACAGTAAGTCACAACGACAAGTCTTTTTTCGTAATTAAGCATGACATCTGCTTCATTTGCTTCAACTTATATTTTTTTATTATTCTACTAGCGTATCCCCTGCCATGCAAGATTTTTTGTATTGGATAAGATAGGTTTCAATCATAGTATGGAGGAAAAGAAAGTTTACTTGAAGACCGAGCATGGTTATATTTTTCATGCAAAGTTATACAATTCAGACGACTACACCTATTTTGGATGCAAAACATGGCGAGCACTATGCAAGACTTATGCATTTGAGCCTGATATGGTTATCACCTTTGATATTCGTCCGGAAGATGATATTGAAGGTAATATCGACATCTAGGTCGATCTGCAAATGCCTCCAGTTATACCATTATGTAAGTTTCTCAACCATATTTATGTCTTTGATATTGTTTATTCAAAAATAGTTGACAACTAATTTGTATTGTCAGCTTATTTCCGTGCAAGCAAACATGTCCAGCGCTTGGTAGACAGGACCGTATACTGTCCTGGGGCTGAACTCAACTGCGAGGAGCTCAGTCATTATGTTTCATGGCTTGAGGATCTTGATACTGTCAAGACAAATTTTCTTCCTGCATTTAGAAATGTTAGTACTGAAAATGTGCGACCAATAGTGTTCGTAATGAACTACGGTCACATCTATTTAGGAAGGATGGTAAATTTTTTACTATTTGTCATCGGTGCATCTTTTCCATACATTATTTTTGAAGCTAAACTTCATTGCTAAGTATGTTACCGTACGATGTTCTTCAATAGGGACTCCCGATGAATGTTGTGCCTTATGGGATCGAGACTAAAGGTACCATGAGTATTATCAGCTTACGGTCAAGATATCCTACAGATTACTTTAGTGCATTCAAGATCAGCGACAGATGCTTAATAGTGCAAGACTGGACCAAATATGTGATGGGGGAGCGCAGAGAAGTACTAGGGGGCAGCAAACAGATGCGCTACCCACGATTAGGAGACAGGTTCATCTGCATGCTCCAGTTTGATCGAGGAGGAGAGCTATATATGTTTTATGTTATTTTACCTAAGAGAGAGCAGTAGGAGTGATTAGCTAGCCAGAAATGAGTTTGAGGATGATGATGTGCTACACTATTACTATGATGATAAAATAGCTAGTGTTGGTGGTAATGACTATGATGATTATTATTAGCTAGTGTTAGTGCTGATTAAATAAATACTGTTGGTGGTAATGACTATGATGATGATTAAATAGCTTATGCTGGTGGATTAGATTCAAGTGGAGGCAACATGTGGTGCACATCGAAAGTACTACTAGTCCAAACTAGATCAAGTTTGGATTAGTAGTATACTTTTGACATGCACCACATATTGCCTCCACTTGAACCTAATCCACCTTCATTTAATACACTGTTATGGACATAATGACGTAAACCTCATAATAGCTGGTATTGTACCAATATTTGTATGATGGCGCATAAATACACTAAAAATAAAAAATAAAAAAATACTAGTAGCGATGGAAAGAAAACACACTGCAAGTAGATACCTTAGCAGTAGCGTGGTACTGAACAAACGCTGCAGCTATTTGTCCTAGCAGTAGCGCGTGCTGGCACGCGTTACTGCTAAGCAATAGCTGTAGCGCCTTATTAGTAGCGCGGCCACCCGCGCTACTAGTGGGCACAAAATACGCGCTACTGCTAGGGTTTTCCCTAGTAGTGAGATGACTAGAGGGATGTCTATCCGAGTGGGAGTACATAAGATGAACTTAATTATCCTGAATATAGTCAAAAGGTCTTTGCAAATTATGTCATAGCTCGTGTTTTAGTTCTACTATTTTGGATATGTTCCTAGAGAAAATTTAGTTGAAATTTGATAGTAGCAATAATGCGGACTGGGTCCGTAAACTGAGGATTATCCTCATTGCTGCATAGAAGGCTTATGTCCTTAATGCACCGCTCGGTGTGCTGAACCTCGAACGTCACCTGTGGATGTTGCGAACATTTGACATACACATTTTTGATAACTACGTGATAGTTCAGTAATGTTAAACGGTTTAGAATTGAGGCACCGAAGACGATTTCTAAACGTCGCGGAACATATGAGATGTTTCGAGGGCTGAAATTGTGATTTCAGGCTCGTGCCCACGTCAAGAGGTATAAGACCTCCGACGATTTTTCTTAGCCTGCAAACTAAGGGAGAAAATCTCAATCGTTGAGCTTGTGCTCAGATTGCCTGAGTACAACAATCACTTGAATCGAGTGGGAGTTGATCTTCCAGATGTGATAGTGATGTTTCTCCAAAGTCATTGCCACCAAGCTGCTAGAGCTTCATGATGAACTATAACATATCAAGGATAGATATGATGATCCTTGAAATATTCGCGATGTTTGACGCCACGAAAGTAGTAATCAAGTAGGAGCATCAATTGTTGATGGTTGGTGAAACCACTAGTTTCAAGAAGGGCAAGGACAAGAAGGGATACTTCATAAAATGGCAAATCAGTTGCTTCTCTAGTGAAGAAACCCAAGGTTGAACCCAAACCCGAGGCTAAGTGCTTCTGTAATAAGGGGAACGGTCACTGGAGCAGAATTACCCTAGGTACTTGGTAGATAAGAAGGCAGGCAAGGTCGATAGAAGTATATTGGATATACATGTGTACTCTACTAGTACTCCTTGTAGCACCATGGTAATAGATACCGGTTCGATTGCTAAGTGTTAGTAACTCGAAATAAAAGGCTACGGAATAAACGGAGACTAGCTAAAGGCGAGGTGATGATATGTGTTGGAAGTATTTCCAAGGTTGATGTGATCAAACATTGCACGCTCCCTCTACCATCGGGATCAGTGTTAAACCTAAATAATTGTTATTTGGTGTTTGCGTTGAGCATAGACATGATTGGATTATGTCTATCGAAATACGGTTATTCATTTAAGGAGAATAATGGTTACTCTGTTTATTTGAATAATACCTTCAATGGTCTTGCACCTAAACTGAATGGTTTATTGAATCTCGATCGTAGTAATACACATGTTCATGCCAAAAGATGTAAGGTAGTAATGATAGTACGACCTACTTGTGGCACTGCCATGTAAGTCATATTGGTATAAAACGCATGAAGAAGCTCCATGTTGATGGATCTTTGGACTCACTCGTTTTTGAAAAGTTTGAGACATGCGAACCATGTCTATTGGTATGTACGCATGAAGAAACTCCATGCAGATGGATCGTTTGGACTCACTTGATTTTGAATCACTTGAGACATGCAAATCATACCACATGGGCAAGATAACTGAAAAGCCTCGTTTTCAGTAAGATGGAACAAGAAAGCAACTTGTTGGAAGTAACACATTTTTGATGTGTGCAGTCCAATGAGTGCTGAGGCATGCAGTGGATATCGTTATGTTCTTACTTCACAGATGATTTGAGTAGATGTTGAGTATATTTAATTGATGAAACACAAGTCTGAATTATTGAAAGGTTCAAGTAATTTCAGAGTGAAGTTGAAGATCTTCGTGACAAGAGGATAAAATGTGTGTGATATGATCATAGAGATGAATATCTGAGTTACGAGTTTGGTACACAGTTGAGACATTGTGGAAATTGTTTCACAACTAACACCACCTGGAACACCATAGTGTGATGGTGTGTCTGAACATCATAGATGCACCCTATTGAATATGGGGCATACCATGATGTCTCTTATCGAATTACCCCTATCGTTCATGGGTTAGGCATTAGAGACAACCGCATTAACTTTAAATAGGGCACCACGTAATTCCGTTGAGATGACACCGTATGAACTATGGTTTAGAGAAACCTAAGTTGTCATTTCTTAAAGGTTTGGGGTTGCGACGCTTATGTGAAAAAGGTTTCAGGCTGATAAGCTCGAACCCAAAGCGGATAAATGCATCTTCATAGGACACCCAAAACAGTTGGGTATACCTCCAGTCTCAGTTCCGGAAGCAAAAGGGATTGTTTCTAGAATCAGGTCCTTTCTCGAGGAAAAGTTTCTCTCGAAAGAATTGAGTGGGAGGAAGATAGAACTTGATGAGGTTGTCGAACCCTCACTTCAACTGGAGAGTAGTGCAAGACAGAAAGATGTTTCTGTGGAATCTATGACTGTTGAAGAGGAAGCTCATGATAGTGATCATGAAGCTTCAGATCAAGTTGCTATCGAACCTCGTAGGTCGACAAGGATATGTACTACTCCTGAGTGGTACAGTGATCCTGTCTTAGAGGTCATGTTGTTGGACAACAATGAACCTACGAGCTATGGAGAAGTGATGGTGGGCCCATATTCCGACAAATGGTTAGAAGCCATGAAATCCGAGATAGGATCCATGTATCAGAACAAATCATGAACTTTGGTGGACTTGCCCGATGATTGGCAAACCATTGAGATAAATGGATCTTTAAGAAGAAGACGAACATGGACGGTAATGTCACCATCTATGAAGCTCGACTTGTGGCGAAGAGTTTTTCACAAGTTCAAGGAGTTGACTACGATGAGATTTTCTCATCCGTAGTGTTGCTTAAGTCCGTTGGAATCATGTTAGCATTAGCTGCATTTATGAAATCTGGCAGATGGATGTCAAAACAAGTTTCCTTACTAGTTTTCGTAAGGAAAGGTTGTATGTGATAAAATCAAAAAGGTTTTGTCGATCCTAAGGATGCTAAAAGGTATGCTAGCTCCAGCGATCCTTCCATGGACTAGAGCAAGCATCTCGGAGTCAGAATATACGCTTTGATGGAGTGATCACAGTTTTTGGGTTTATACAAAATTTGTTAGAAACTTGTATTTACAATAAAGTGAGTGGGAGCACTACAACATTTCTGATAAGCATATGTGAATGACATATTGTTGATCCGAAATGATGTAAAATTTCTGGAAAGCATAAAGGGTTGTTTGAAAGGAGTTTTTCAAAGGAAGACCTGGAAAGTTGCTTACATATTGGGCATCAAGATCTATAGAGATAGATCAAGACGCCTGATGATACTTTCAAAAAGAACACACACATTTGACATGTTTTTGAAGGAGTTCAAAATAGGTCAGTCAAGGAAGGAGTTCTTACCTGAGTTATAAGGTGTGAAGTTGAGTAAGACTCAAAGCTTGACCGCGGCAGAAGAAAGAGGAAGGACGAAGGTCGTCCCCTATGCTTTTGTCATAGGCTCTATACGGTATGCCATGATGAGTACCGCACCTGATGTGTGCCTTGCCACATGTCTGGCAAGAGGGTACAAAGGTGATCCAGGAGTGGATCACTGGATAGCGGTCAAAATTATCCTTAGAGGAATAAGGAAATGTTTCTCGGTTATTGAGGTGATAAAGAGTTCGACGTAAAGAGTTACGTCGATGCAAGCTTAACACCTATCCGGATAGCTTTGAGTAGAGATACCGGATACATATAATGGAGCAACAATTTGGAATAGCTCCAAGTGGAACGTGGTAGCAGCATCTACGATATGACATAAAGTTTTGCGAAATACATAGGGATCTGAATGTTGCAGACCCGTTGACTACAACCTCTCTCACAAGAATAACATGATCAAACCCAGAACTCATTGAGTGTTAATCACATAGTGATGTGAACTAGATTGTTGACTCTAGTAAACTCTTTGTATGTTAGTCACATGGCGACGTGACCTGTGAGTGTTAATCACATGGTGATGTGAACTAGATTATTGACTCTAGTGCAAGTGGGAGACTGTTGGAAATATGCCCTAGAGGCAATATTAAATTAGTTATTATTATATTTCCTTATTCATGATAATCGTTTATTATCCATGCTAGAATTGTATTGATAGGAAACACAGATACATGTGTGGATGCATAGACAACACCATGTCCCTAGTAAGCCTCTAGTTGACTAGCTTGTTGATCAATAGATGGTTACAGTTTCCTGACCATGGACATTGGATGTCGTTGATAACGGGATCACATCATTAGGATAATTATGTGATGGACAAGACCCAATCCTAAGTATAGCTCAAGATCGTGTAGTTCGTTTTGCTAGAGCTTTTCCAAATGTCAAGTATCATTTCCTTAGACCATGAGATTGTGCAACTCCCAGATACCGTAGGAGTGCTTTGGGTGTGCCAAACGTCACAACGTAACTGGGTGACTATAAAGGTGCATTATGGGTATCTCCGAAAGTGTCTGTTGGGTTGGCACGAATCGAGACTGGGATTTGTCACTCCGTATGACGGAGAGGTATCTCTGGGCCCACTCGGTAATGCATCATCATAATGAGCTCAATGTGACCAAGTGTCTGGTCACGGGATCATGCATTACGGTACGATTAAAGTGACTTGCCGGTAGTGAGATTAAACGAGGTATTGGGATACCGATGATCGAATCTCGGACAAGTAACGTACCGATTGTGTTGGGGATATAACTACTTGTGTAAGACGCCCAGGAGGGGCCGGGTTACGCAAAGAGGACTCACCAGAGGGAAGCCCAAGACAAAGTATGAAGATGGCGGTTCATAGAGAGCTTAAGGCCCGCAGGCGACTTAAGGCCGTTGTAGTAGCCCGCTGTAATAATATTACTTGTATCATAAGGTAGACTTAATTAGTCACCGAGCCGGATATTGTTTATGAGCCGGCCGGGACTCCATAAGCCGCAGGGCGTCGACCCGTGTATATAAGGGGACGACCCGCTGGCGGCTTAGGGCAAGAAACAACTCATCGAGAGCCAGGCATAGCGTATCTCGCTCCCTGGTCATCGAAACATCAATACCAACCCAACTAGACGTAGGCCTTACCTTCACCGTAAGGGGCCGAACTAGTATAAACCCTCTCGTGTCCTTTGTCCCGATTAACCCCTTCAAGCTTCCTAGTTGCGATGGCTCCACAACTAAGTCCTTTCACGAGGACATCTGACGTGACAATTCCACGACAATTGGCGCCCACCGTGGGGCCAGCGCACGGTGGATTTGAGTTCTTGAAGGGCAACTTCGAAGGGCTCAAGGGATACGTAGTGGGCCGGATGACCAAGAGTCGTCGCGGCAAGATCTACATCGACGATGAAGGCTGGGGCCCCGACGCCGGCTCAATTGAGTACGGGTACCGGGTCCCCTTCGAAGGGATCCACGTCTTCATCGGCCGAATCGGTGAGCCGGGGCCTGAGCCGGACAACTGCACCGACCTCGTCGAGACGGCTCAGCGTGCGAAACCCGCCCGAGTTCAACCCGTCATGAAGCGTGTCTTTGTGGGCTGTGTCCACGGAGAAGAGCTTTCTGAAGGCCCTGAAGATGGTGGTGAGACGGCCGTCCCCTCTGACGGTGATTCGTCCACCGGTTCAACAGATTCTTTGTATCAAGTTCAAGATGGTGCGCTCGGGGGCTGTTCCGATGGCCTTAGTATTCCGGACCTCTGTGAGCCACCAAATTGGGCAGGAGTCTTTATGGCTGGGACTCAACCCGGACAAAACTCTACAGCCGCGGCCACAATTACTTCCGGGTTAGGAGCAGCTGGGGCAGGAGACCCTATGCGTCCGCCGGCTGAAGTGCTGATAGACCTCATGGACAAGCTTACGACGCTATTAACCGCCACGGTTATCCCTGCAAACAAAGATGAGCATGACACGGAGGTAGCACAGGTACGCGAGGAGATAGCTCAAGCCAAGGAGGCCTTAGCAGCTCAGGATACTAGGCTAGCTACGGAGCGGGCGGCTCTCGACGCCCGGGCACAGCGGTTGCAGCCAGAGGCTTATCATCTCACAATGAGTTTAAACGCGTCCAATGAAGTAATGAGGAGGAGACACCAGAAGGCCCAATCCCGGTTGCCTCTGAATTACGATCCTAGGGTTCTTTTTGCCACACCAGGGGCCGGCCCAAGTAACCCGCCCAATGCCAATCAGTTTATGACACCCGGAGCGGGAGGACCGGCTCAGCGTCAGGAGATGCCACCTCCTCATATGAGCATGGCACCGCCGCATTATGTACCAATACCGGAGGGTCACTTTTCCAACCCCATGGAGAATTTAATCGCAGCATCAGCGTGTTTAGCAGCTCTTCCGGTGGACGGTGATGATCCAACAGCAGTGGAGACCCGGAGGATCAGGGAACTTGTCCAGACGGCCCTGGCTCAGCAGCAGACCTATTCTTACAGCCGGGATAGGATTCATTCAACCCCACCGCCTTGGTTAGCGTCGCCTCGTCAGAACCGGAGCCCCAGTTACAGCAGGCACATGGAGTCCGAAGCTTTATCAAGCAACGCCCAACGCTGTAACCAACATGGGGGCTATAACCTGGTGCAAGACCGAATACGTCAGGAGAACGAGCGGGCGTCTCAACAGGCGGCTCGGCTGACGGCTCATCAGGACATCCCGGAGTACCCAACGACTTCTATTGTTGGGAGTAGCCACCAGAACCGGTGGAGTTCCTTGTTTGATACCGGCTTTGTGCAACGTGCGCCTGCCTAAGGACTTCAAGGGACCTCGGAAGGTGCCGAATTACACGGCTGACTTACAACCCGGAGCATGGATTGAGAGCTATGAGATGGCCATGGAGCTGTTGGAGGTTAGCGACGCGGCAATGGCTAAATACTTCACCATGATGTTAGATGGAATGACCCGGTCCTGGCTAAAAGGTTTACCACCCAATTCCATTGGTTCGTGGGAGGAGTTAAAGGCCCGGTTCATCCAGAACTTCAAAGACACCTGTAAGCAGTCCATGTCAATTGTGGACTTGACAAGTTGTAAGCAGGGGGAGGGTGAGTCCACCACCCATTGGGTACGCCGGGTCAAGGAGATAATTCATTCATCTGATAAGATGGATGCCGGCTCTGTAGTCCTCATGTTGGAGAAAAATTGCAACTTTGAGCCGCTGAGGCAGAAATTGGGACGCCTAAAGCGTGACTGCACCGATATGGGAACGCTGATGGCGGCTTTAGTCAAATATGCCGATTCTGATAATACCAAGGACCCTGCGTCTGACGATGAGAAAACAGGGAAGGGTAAAAGGAACGGTAATGGAAAAGGTCAACAGCATAACCCGGGGAATCAAGGCGGCAATAAGCATAAGGCGGACGGTAGTCCAGAGTTTGTGGCTAACGCTAGTACACAGGGTAACAATCAGAGGCGCAAGGGTAAGTGGCCTCGAACCGGCGGGTCAGGTCCATCTCTTGAGCAGCTACTCAACGAGCCCTGTCCGAAACACGGCACCCGGGAGCACCCCGCTACTCACCTGTGGAAAGATTGTGCGATCATGAAGGCATTTAAAAATTCCAATATCTTCGATGGTGGTCATGGACCTGGTGGCGGTTCAGGGGCCGGCGGCTTTCATGGCCCGGGTGGCGGTTCAAATTCCAGTTTTTAGGGACAACCGGGTGGAAATAATCAACAACAAGCTGGTTAGGGAGGACAACCGCAGCAGCAGTCGGGTTACCAGAGCCAACCGAAACAGTTGAGCGGTGGGCAATACCATGTGTTCACCACTAGCTTATGCAAACGTGACCAGAAGGTTCATAAAAGGGTTGTAAATTCGGTTGAGCCGGCGGTCCCTCGTTATTTGAGATGGTCAGAGCAACCTATCATTTGGAGCAGGGAGGATCACCCGCTACGAGTTGATAATCCGGGTCAGTTAGCCTTGGTTGTAGCACCCCAGGTTGGTGGATATAAATTCACTAAAGTACTCATGGATGGAGGTAGAAGCATCAATATCCTCTATTATGAGACCTTCCAGCGTATGGGGTTAACTGAGAAGAATCTGAGGACGTCCAACACTGTTTTTCACGGGGTGGTCCCAGGTAAGTCAGCTTACCCAGTTGGTAAGATTGAATTAGAGGTGGCTTTTGGAGATGAGTATGATTCCAGGGCTGAGAAGTTGACGTTTGAGGTGGTCATGATCAAGAGCCCGTATCACGCTCTATTTGGGCGACCGGCTTATGCTAAGTTCATGGCCCGGCCGTGTTATGTTTACTTACAGCTCAAGATGCCGGGTTACAAGGGCACCATCACCGTGCATGGGAGTCAAAAGGTGGCCTTGGAATGCGAAGAAGGCGACGCGGCTTACGCTGAGACGGCCTGTGCCGCGGAGGAGCTCAAATTTTATCAAGACAATGTTGACCCAACGGATATGACCTCCCTCAAGAAACCAACTACAGAGCACGACCCGGCGTTGAAGTTTAAATCGGCCGCTGATACAAAGCTTGTTGACTTCACCCTCGGGGACACCTCTAAGCAGTTCAGTATCAGTGCCAATTTGGATCCTAAATAGGAAAGCGCGCTCATCGAGTTCATCCGTGAGAACCGGGACATCTTTGCATGGAAACCTTCTGACATGCCGGGTGTACCGAGGGAACTCGCTGAGCACACTCTCAATATTGATCCAAGTATAAGCCGGTCAGGCAGTTTCTCCGACGATTCAACGAAGAGAGACGAGCAGCCATTGGAGAAGAGGTGGCCCGGCTCTTAGCGGCCGGGTTTATTGTTGAGGTCTTTCATCCAGAGTGGTTGGCTAACCCGGTGCTGGTACTCAAGAAGAACGGCACTTGGCGGATGTGTGTGGATTACACGGACTTAAACAAGGCTTGCCCGGCTGATCCCTTTGCACTCCCCCGTATTGATCAAATCATTGATGCTACGGCAGGTTGTGAAGTTTGAGCTTTTTGGATGCTTACTCTGGCTATCATCAGATCAAGATGGCAGTTAAGGACCAGGAGAAGACAGCTTTCATCACTCCGTTTGGGGCCTTCTGTTATTTATCTATGCCGTTTGGGCTCAAGAGTGCCCAGGCAACTTATCAGCGATGTGTGCAGAACTGTTTGCACGATCAGATTGGGCGCAATGTTCATGCTTATGTGGACGACATCATGGTGAAATCCAGAGAAAAGGAAACTTTAATATCCGATTTGAGAGAAACCTTTGACAATCTCCGGGTTTACAAGATGATGCTTAACCCGGCCATGTGTGTATTTGGTGTACCTGTAGGCAAGCTCTTGGGTTTTCTGGTGTCAAATAGAGGCATTGAGGCTAATCCGGAGAAGATCACGGCGATCACCTCTCTGGCTAAGCTGGCGTGTATCAATGATGTTCAACGCCTGGCGGGATGTGTTGCTGCTTTAAGCCGGTTCATAAGCCGGTTAGGGGAGAAGGCCTTGCCGCTATACCAGATGATGAAGAAGGCGGACACTTTTGTCTGGAGTGATGCTGCTAACACTGCCTTTGAGGATTTAAAGAGACAGCTGTCTGAGCCACCGGTTCTTGCAGCTCCCATTGATAAAGAGCCGCTATTGTTATATGTGGCTGCTAACTCATGGGCTGTCAGTGTTTCCATCGTGGTGGAATGAAAGGAGGCAGGCAAGGAGCATCCGGTTCAATGGCCGGTTTACTACATCAGCGAGGTGCTCATTGAGTCTAAACAAAGGTATCCACATTGGCAGAAGCTTGTTTATGGAGTGTTCATGGCAAATCAGAAACTGAAGCAGTACTTCCAAGGTCACCCTATAACGGTGGTGAGATCAGCTCCTTTGGGAGATATCATTCAGAATAGAGAAGCTACAGGGCGAATTGCCAAGTGGGCCATTGAGCTTGGGCCTTATGGTTTAAAGTATATGCCCCGTACTGCCATCAAATCTCAGGCGTTGGTGGATTTTATCAATGATTGGACAGAGTTGCAGGCACCTGAGGAGAAGCCGGACAATACGTATTGGACTATTCATTTTGATGGGTCCAGGCAGTTAGAAGGATCAGGGGCTGGGGTTGTTTTAACTTCCCCTCGAGGTGACAAATTTCGTTATGTGCTCCGACTCATGTTTCGTTGCACTAACAATGCAGCTGAATACGAGGCCTTGCTCCATGGTCTAGGGATGGCTAAGGAGATGAATTTAAGCTGGGTAAGGTGCTTGGGCGACTCAGATCTTGTGGCTCAGCAGGTGTCAGGCACATGGGATTCTAAGGACCCCCTTATGGCGGCTTATCGTCGTGAAGTTGATGCTGTAGCTGGGTACTTCAAAGGGTATCAGGTGGAGCACATTGACAGAAGGAAGAATGAGGCGACGGATTCTTTAAGCCGGTGCCGCCTAACACCTTTCTGGGTGTTATACATAATCCTTCTGTCAAGGTACCTACTGAGGAAGAGCTTGCAGTGCCAGACCCGAAGGCAAAGTTGGTGGCTTCACTTCACATCATCCCGAATTGGACATTGCCATATGTGGCTTATATGACCCAGGGAGATCTACCTAAGGATGATACCTTGGCGAGACAAATTGTTAGACGATCCAAATCCATGACAATTGTTAATGGCGAGTTACATCATCTCAGTGTCATAGGTGCGTTCCAGCGTTGTGTGTCGCCTGCAAAGGGTCAAGAGATACTTCGAGAGATCCATGAAGGGGATTGTGGTCATCATGTCGGCTCAAAATCTCTGGTGGCCAAGGCTTTCCGTCATGGTTTTTATTGGCTGACGGCTCATGCTGATGCAGAAGATCTTGTTAGCAAATGTGACGGGTGTCAAAAGTTCTCAAGATGAGCTCATGTGCCGGCTCAGGAGTTGAGGATGCTTCCAATTACTTGGCCGTTCGCAGTCTGGGGGCTTGACATGGTGGGACCTTTCAAAAGGTCTAAAGATAAAAAAACGCACCTCCTGGTGGCAGTGGATAAGTTTACAAAGTGGATTGAGGCAGACCCGGTCAGTCAGTGTGATGCGGCCACAATGGTGCAGTTCATCAAAAAGGTGATCTTTCGTTTTGGTTTTCCACATAGCATCAAAACTAATAATGGCACTAATCTCTCCAAGGGTGCCATGGAAGAATTCTGTCAACGGGAACATATCCGGCTTGATGTTTCGGCTGTTGCTCATCCTCAGTCCAATGGTCAAGCAGTGCGAGCTAATCAGGAGATTTTAAGGGGTATCAAACCACGACTCTTGGTCCCCTTACAGCGGACTTCGGGTTGCTGGGTGGAAGAGTTGCCCTCTATGCTGTGGAGCATCAACACCACGCCTAACAGATCAACGGGTTACACGCCTTTCTTCATGGTTTATGGAGCAGAGGCTTCTGCCAAGTGATATCTGGCATGTTTCACCCCGGGTGGCGGCTTACGTTGAGGCTGATAATGAGAACGCTCGACATGAGGCTCTTGACTTGTTGGATGAGGAGCGAGACTTGGCAATAGCCCGTTCGGCGATTTACCAGCAAGACCTTCCTCGTTATCATAGCCGCCAGGTCAGAAGCAGAACATTTCAGGAAGGTGATTTAGTGCTCCGGCTTATCCAGGATTAGACCGATATGCACAAGCTATCCCCTCCTTGGGAAGGATCCTTTGCGGTCAGCAAGAATCTGCACAACGGGTCATATTACCTCATCGATATTCGAGAGCACAAGGACTCAGGTAAATCGGAGGAGGAGACCCGCCGGCCGTGGAATATAGCCCATCTTCGGCCTTATTATACTTAAGCCACCGGCTCTTTAGATGTATATATTTTTGACAATGTACATATTATATAAAGTAATAAAGCAGGACCTCTGTCCTTTTCCCCCCTCAAAAAAGTGTATATGTCCTTTTTGACAGGTGGTGGAAACAACCAATAGGGACCGGATCAAATCTGAATCCGGTTTTACCTTTGGTCTGGCTTATGATCATATATGAATCTAGCCATGGTCATTTGGGGGCTTCCTGTTCAAACATAGGTCGTATCCGAACCAAAGAGAACATAGCTGTCGATACCCACTTGATCGGCATACTTGTCAAGCCTACTTGGGGGCTTCCTGATCATATTTGAATCACAGCTTAACCCCTTTAGGTCTGACGTGGATCGTATACAAATCAGCGTCATTAAACAATATGGTCAATTGGGGGCTTCCTGTTCAAACATAGGTCGTATTCGAACCAAAGAGAACATAGCTGTCAATACCCACTTGATCGGCATCGCCACGCCACTGGGGGCTATATGATCATATCTGAATCTTAGCTTAACCCCTTTGGAACGGTTTACTGATCGTATCTGAATCAGCAGCCTGTAAAAGTATTTTGATTATTCTGATACCTTGTGGAAAGCATTTTAAGGTGTTTTTTGTCTTGCCGGTTTAATATTCGTCACCCAGGTTATTAAGTACCGGGTGAACATTATATGAGCCGGAAAGATCATTCAAGGATTGCAGAATAAGGCAAGCACAAGTTAACATGCCAAGGAAGTAAAAGCCAGAAATATACAGCCATGACGGCTTATGAAAAGTGTTAAAAGCATGCACGAAGGCATGATGAGCATTAAGAAGTTACTTCTACCCTATTACATGACTCCCTGAGTCTGAATAGATGAAGCATTGTATTTTGGCCAAACACCTGGTGATTCACTCCTTCGGCGGGCTTGAAGGCTCCGGGTTACCCTTCTCCGCTTCTCCGTCGGCTGTTGTTTCCTGGAAAGTTGATGAAGCCCAATCAATGCCGCTCAAAGCTTCAAATTCAGCTTCATCATCTATTAAACCGGCCGGGTCCACTTCAGGGGCAAAAGTATGCTTACGAATTGGAGGGATCAGGCTGATTTGATCATATGGAGCGTTTGGGATTTTCCGGTTGTTACTGTCATAAGCCGACGCATACTTGCTGAGGTCAGTATCGTTTCCAATAAGGGTGGCCACCGGACGTATGGCTTTAACACAGGCGTGGAAGTCATGATCATCAAAGGCATTGCCATCTTCCTTTAGACTCGGATATCCAAGAGCAAGGTCTGCCGGGTCTAGTTCTGGGAGCCATGCTTTTGCCCGGCTCAATGTGGCTATGGCCCCGACTCTTGAAGATGAACGCCTTAAGTCTTGGATCCGCTGAGGTAGAAAGGCAAGGCTCTTCAAAACATCTTGCAAAAGGCAGGGGTGTGGAGTTGATAAAGCTACAATGCCAGGGCACGTTGTGTTCCGGAGTATAATTGTTCCACTAACGTGTAAACAACTTTAAGCTTGATCAGTGTGTTTTGCTTTAGATTGACACTCCTGGAGCCTGTATGTGCACAAGCATAATGGTAAGCCGGAAGTAATTATTACAATAGTCATTGTACGGTTGCCATGTTAAAACTGTGTCACAATAACTTACCAAAGATGGCTGAGCCCATTTGGGATATTTGCTGTTTTATGTTGGACAGCTCGGTTGTTGCTTCTGCAAGAGATGTTTCGGCTGTTTCGGCCCGGGTCACCAGGGAAGCCTTTTCATCAGCCCAAATTTTCTTTTCCGACTCAAAATTCTTCTTTAGTTTCTCATTTTCAGAGACACTAAATTCAAATTTGGAGTTAGATTTTTGCGTCTCAAGCTCTTGAGTTTTCAGACGATTCTTCATGGCAGCGAGCTCTGATTCAAATTGACTTATGGCAGCCTGCATTGACACCGGGTTATGGTAAGGATTCTAGTAAGGTAAACATTCAAGTCCCAAGCACTTTATAAGTAAAGATACTTGGCACTTGGGGGCTAATGTATGCTGAAAGAAATTTTAACTTTATCCTGCCGGGTCAAACATATTAAGTCTCAAGCACCTTACAAGTAAGGATACTTGACACTTGGGGACTAATGTGTATCGCAAATTTAAAGGCCTTATGTTATACCGGGTTAAATACATTCTTTTTAAGCCGGATACGTTAACAAGTAAAAGCAGATTTCTAAGTCTACAGCGTATTTGTTCATAAGCAATAGACTTGGGGGCTGGTACAGTATATATAAGGCTCAGATAAAAGTATAAGTTTATACATCAGATTTATGCTGTATTTGTTTCACCATGTCAACTTCCAGGTCACGGCTATTATGCACTTGATTCAGATAGCCTGAGACTATATCACCAATGCTTAGGTGAGTATAATCCGTAATGTCATGCTTGGCTTTTCGGCGTTGGGCAAACTCTTCCTTGGCAGTACATTTGGCAAGGACTATAGGCCGCCCTAGTTCAACAAATTGGGACTTCACAATCTCAACTTCCGGGTCATTTCTCTTCAGTGGGCTAGGAGTCTCCAGGTCACTTGTGTGGAGAATGTCTATGGTAGGTGGATCAGAGGTCGGCACTGGAATATTAGAAGCCGAGTCAGGCGGCGGCTGATGGGTAGCGCTGTTTGGAGCAGACACATTAATCACCGATTCAGCCACGACCGGTTCTTCGGACGGCTTATTCTTCTTTGCCCGTTTGCTGGGCTTCACTTGCATACTGTTAACAAAAGCAGAAGGATGAATACGCAAGCACGGGTAAGGTAAAAAGTGCATAAGTTCACATTACCCGGGAGCAGTTTTGAAAGTCGGCATATTTGACTGCATGGATTCACCAGAAGAAGGAGAGGTATCCTGATAATTGGAGTCAGATGAATTGAGAGGTTGACGAATTAAGCATGCTAAAGGTAAGACAGAGCGTAAATCAGAGATAACCTCAGTCCGACGTTTCCTGGTTACATCAGGTTAGCCGGAGGAGAGTTCTGCATCCTTGTTGTTCCGGGTCTGCCTCCGGTTCTCAAGCTGTTGTTGCTTCAAAATAAATTGAGGATCTTGATAAGCAAGTTCATGTGAAAATCTTACTTTCCGGGTCACCCTTCGGGTCTTTCGCTTTGGCAAAGGCTCTGAGTCGGAGGAGATTATAGTTACCTCTTCATTAGCTGCTCGATTGTTCGCCGTATCCTCCTGAAAGGATAAAAGGTCAGACAGGTGATAACAAGGGACTTAGGAAAATTTAAAGATTACCTCTTCCTCATCCGAAGAGCTATCCTCCAATCTGAGTAAGTCGGAGGCGCTGGGTTTCTTTTTCTTCGAGGTTCCTACTTTGGCGGCTTTCCTTTCAGCTTGCTTGGTCGTTCTGGCTTGTTTGGCAGCTTCATGGTCATATTTGGCTTTCCAAAAGTCATCACCAGCCTGTGGAAAAAGTTAAAGAATTATGAGTATCAAGAAAGGTATCATATATCCGTAAACATTTGTTATGATTGATAACTTACCGCAGGGGCCGGGTTATTCTTACAAAATGGAAGTAAACTGAAGGCGTTCCTCGTCACAGTGCCCTCCTTCAGCAGTGACTGGGTTGTATCATCCACCACGTCATCTGGTAAGTCGTCAGGGCTATGGCATTGTGGATCCGTCTTTTCTCCAGTATAAGTACACATTAAGCCGGGACGACGGCTTAATGGAAGTATACGCCAAGTGACCCAGACCCGGACCAGATCGATGCCGTTTAAACCATTTCCCAATAGAGATTTAATCTTCTTGATGGTGGAGTTAAGAGGCACACGTTCAAGGGTTGTCAGCTTGTCTGGTAGCGGATGATTAGATTCAAGGCGCAGGGCGCGAAAGCCGGGCAGAGGCTTTTCATTAGCCGGAGAAGTGTCCTGACAGTAGAACCATGTCTGGTTCCAAGATTTGGGGTAACTCGGTAGCTCAGCATAAGGGAAAAGACAGTCTCTCCGTCGCTGGATTGAGATGCCGCCAAGCTCAAGGCTGGTCCCGTTGGCACGTTCACTTTGCCGGTTCATATAAAAAAGTTCCCTGAACAAAAGCAGACTTGGCTCCTCTCCCAGGTACACCTCGCAAAAGATTTGAAAATTGCAAATATTTGACACGGAATTGGGTCCGATGTCTTGGGGTCTAAGGTCAAAGAAATTTAAAACCTGTCTGAAGAATTTTGAGCCGGGAGGAGCAAATCCACGGCTCATATGATCCGTAAAAAATATTACTTCCCCTGCTTTGGGGTGAGGCTTTTCTTCAGACGGGTCAGGAGCACGGTACAATATGATGTCCTTTTTTGGTAGATGCCCAGACTTTACAAACTCAGCTAGTTTGCTGTTGGACACTGTGGATGGAACCCAATTGCAAGTTACAGGGGCCTTGGTAGCCTTAGGAGCCATCACAGCAATTGTCCTATGGAAAACAAGAAGATCCGGTTCAATTTTAACCCGGGAGGAAAATTTTGATTAAAGTGGCAGCTTAATGAGGGGCCTAATGATATAAGGATGACTGTGCAACAATATTTAAGCCATTACAAGTATCAAGTGCAATTCAAAAAAATTCCGGGCCATGAGGAGCGGTCAAGGTTCTGTATCATCTATTTAAGCCGGATACCTCGACAGTTGTATTTCAGGAGATTTACCAGAGGAGGTTTTCCGGGTGATGAAGAAAGTTTCACAGAGGACAGTTATTACTCTGGAAAGAAATTTTCCTAGACCTAAAAACAAAGCAGAGAAGCTCATATACTCGAAAAGGGGTTCTACGCAAGGGAAATGAGATCTATTCCTGCGCGAGATCAATACAAGTAAGCACCGCAGTAGTTCTATGTAGTTTTTACGGTCTAAACAGGGTGTTGGAGGAAAGAACTAGAGAAGGTTTGCGTCAGGCAGTGATGAACACTGACGAACTCGGCAAGAACCTAACGCAGATCTGAGAAAGGAAATGAGAAGAGCTCACAGATGCAGATGCGCCGCGGAGGTTCGCTGTTGATCTCTGGTCGGAGTCAGGTCGATGCAGCGGCCTGAGTCGGTGACGACAAGGGGGTCGACGGTGGTAGTGGCAGAGCACGGGAGGAGGCAAGAGGAAGAAGATGACTGGGGAAGACCTAGGTCGCTCTATTTATAAGGGAAGACTGATCGGGCGGGCGCAAAAAACGAAGAGATAACATTCATTATCCAGCGGCTCTGGTGCCTCGATTCTCGGGATGGTCAGTAAAGACAAAGATCCATTGAAGATGTGACGGTATAAAAAAAGCTTTAATGAAGATGACGTCACAGAGATTTAACCCGGAGTTAGATGATGACGTCACGGCGGTTTAAAATCCTTCACGCAAGATAAAAGACTGCAGGGCGGTTCATAAGGTATTTTAAGATTGACATGAACCAGTTCAAATCAATCTGGGGCCTAATGTTGGGGATATAACTACTTGTGTAAGCCGCCTAGGAGGGGCCGGGTTACACAAAGAGGACTCACCAGAGGGAAGCCCAAGATAAAGTATGAATATGGCGGTTCATAGAGAGCTTAAGGCCCACAGACGACTTAAGGCCGTTGTAGTAGCCCGCTGTAATAATATTACTTGTATCATAAGGTAGACTTAATTAGTCACCGAGCCGGACATTGTTTATGAGCCGGCCGGGACTTTGTAAGCCGCAGGGCGTCGACCCGTGTATATAAGGGGACGACCCGCTGGCGGCTTAGGGCAAGAAACAACTCATCGAGAGCCAGGCATAGCGTATCTCGCTCCCTGGTCATCGAAACATCAATACCAACCCAACTAGACGTAGGCCTTACCTTCACCGTAAGGGGCCAAACTAGTATAAACCCTCTCGTGTCCTTTGTCCCGATTAACCCCTTCAAGCTTCCTAGTTGCGATGGCTCCACAACTAAGTCCTTTCACGAGGACATCTGACGTGACAATTCCATGACAGATTGACAAAGGGAATTGTATACGGGATTGATTGAATCCACAACATCGTGGTTCATCCGATGTGATCATCGAGGAGCATGTGGGAGCCAACATGGGTATCCAGATCCCGCTGTTGGTTATTGACCGGAGAGGCGTCTCGGTCATGTCTGCATGTCTCCCGAACCCGTAGGGTCTACACACTTAAGGTTCAGTGACACTAGGGTTGTAGAGATATTAGTATGCAGTAACCCGAAAGTTGTTCGGAGTCCCGGATGAGATCCCGGACGTCACGAGGAGTTCCGGAATGGTCCGGAGGTAAATAACTATATATAGGAAGTCAGGTTTCGGCCATCGGGAAAGTTTCGGGGGTCACCGGTATTGTACCGGGACCACCGGAAGGGTCCCGGGGGTCCACCGTGTGGGGCCACCTATCCTGGAGGGCCCCATGGTCTGAAGTGGGACGGGAACCAGCCCTTGGTGGGCCGGTGCACCCCCCCTTGGCCCCCCCTGCGCCTAGGGTTGGAAACCCTAGGGGTGGGGGCGCCTCCACCTGGCTTGGGGGGCAAGTTTCCCCCCTGGCCGCCGCCCCCCTTGGAGATTGGATCTCCTAGGGCGGGCGCCCCCCTAGGGGCCCTATATATAGTGGGTGGAGGGAGGGCAGCCGTGCCCCAAGTCTCTGGCGCCTCCCTCTCCCTCTGCAACACCTCTCCCTCTCGTAGAGCTTGGCGAAGCCCTGCCGAGATCGCTGCTGCATCCACCACCACGCCGTCGTGCTGCTGGATCTTCATCAATCTCTCCTTCCCCCTTGCTGGATCAAGTAGGAGGAGACGTCTTCCCTACCGTACATGTGTTGAACGCGGAGGTGCTGTCCGTTCAGCACTAGGATCATCGGTGATTTGGATCACGATGAGTACGACTCCCTCAACCCCATTCTCTTGAACGCTTCCGCTCGCGATCTACAAGGGTATGTAGATGCACTCCTCTCTCTCGTTGCTAGTCTCTCCATAGATAGATCTTGGTGATGTGTAGAATTTTTTTGAATTTCTGCTACGTTCCCCAACAGAATCGACCATGGAGGGCTTCTACATCAACACCATAGCCCTTCTAATGAGTTGTGAGTAGTTTACCACAGACCTTCGGGTCCATAGTTATTAGCTAGATGGCTTCTTCTCTATTTTTGGATCTCAATACCATGTTCTCCCCCTCTCTTGTGGATTTCTATTCAATGTAACTCTTTTTGCAGTGTGTTTGTCGAGATCCGATGAATTGTGGGTTTATGATCAAGTTTATCTATGAGAAATATTTGAATCTCCTCTGAATTCTTTTATGTATGATTGAGTTATCTTCGCAAGTCTCTTCGAATTATCAGTTTGGTTTGGCCTACTAGATTGATCTTTCTTGCAATGGGAGAAGTGCTTAGCTTTGGGTTCAATCTTGCGGTGTCCTTTCCCAGTGACAGCAGGGGCAGCAAGGCACGTATTGTATTGTTGCCATCGAGGATAAAAATATGAGGTTTATATCATATTGCATGAGTTTATCCCTCTACATCATGTCATCTTTCTTAATGCGTTACTATGTTCTTATAAACTTAATACTCTAGATGCATGCTGGATAGCGATCAATGTGTGGAGTAATAGTAGTAGATGCAGGCAGGAGTCGGTCTACTGGTCGCGGACATGATGCCTATATGCATGATCATGCCTAGATAATCTCATAATTATTCGCTTTTCTACCAATTGCTCGACAGTAATTTGTTCACCCACCGTAATACTTATGCTATCTTGAGAGAAGCCACTAGTGAAACCTTTCGCCTCCGAGTCTATCTTTTATCATATAAGCTTTCAATCTACTTTTATTTGCATCTTTACTTTTCCAATCTATATTATAAAATACCAAAAATATATTTATCTTATCATACTATTTCTATCAGATCTCAGTTTCGCAAGTGGCCGTGAAGGTGTTGACAACCCCTTTATTGCGTTGGTTGCGAGTTCTTTGTTTGTTTGTGTAGGTGCGTGGGACTTTTGAGGAGCCTTCTACTGGATTGATACCTTGGTTCTCAAAAACTGAGGGAAATACTTACGCTACTATTGCTACATCACCCTTTCCTCTTCAAGGAAAACCAACGCAAGCTCAAGACGTAGCAATGCCCAGGTGTTTCGCTCTGAGACTCACTACGATGCGGTTATTATGAAATGTAATGTAATCTCGAACACCTTTGGGACACTGTCACCTCGGATGGCCTCGACATCAACCTATGGCCCCTTGCCACCCTAGCCATCCTCTAGAAACACTGGGATTCTTGTAATGCCCATGTGTTTCGCACTGAGACTCACTCCGCTGGGGTTATTCTGAAATGTAATGTAATAACTCATTTTGCACTTTGGGTCTTTAGGTTCAAAAATCCGGTTCTGGCCTCTCGGCCTTTTGTTCTTCTTTTCCTTCATGTTGGGCCAGCTACACACGGTCCACAACTCCATGCAGTCTACCTTGTTGGACTTTTTCCTTGATCCATGTGGACACCCTCCTATGAATGAATTGCTCTCGTTATTCCATAATATAAGGTATATTTTCTTCTAAAAATCAAATGTTAACAAGAAATATATCAATGTCTACAATATCAAATAATTGAAATATGGAAATAGTTTTCATGGAGAACCTAGTGATACGGATCCGATAATGTATATTTTGATATTTTTTATATGAACTTTGTAAAAAAATAGAGAAGTTTGACTTCATTTTTCTAATATGGTTTCATTTTGAAATGGAAAGAATATATCGCTAATGAATGTTGTTGATAATTTAGGACGGTAAAATTGAGCCTAATGCCAACCCTCTCACACTTTTGATGTTTTCAGCCATCAAATCATGTTTACAGGTCGTTTTCGGCCATTAGATGGATCTGGGCCGAACTGTCCTAAAGGGCAGCTACTCCAGAAGAAAAATAGGGGTATTTGTGATTGACTCGGCCTTTCATGCCAGCCCATTTAGCTACCTCCTCCCCGTGAGATATGGAAGAAAGGCCTCGATCGACATTCCCTTTGTGTCGAGGCCCCGATCGACATTTCTTTTATGCCAGACATCCTCTCTCGGTCGCGACACGGAGGGAATAAAGTCACACTCTGCTGCAACAACGCACCCCCCCACTGGAATGATGCCTCGCCCACCAGGAAGAGAGTGGGGATCCAGGCGCCTTGAGATGCGGTCGACGCGGGTTTCGCACGGGGATCCAATCGGCGCGGGCGATCGATCTTCTAACTAGATCCAACCAATGAAGAGCTACAGTGTTGGGGAACGTAGCATGCAATTTCAAAAAAAATCCTACGCTCATGCAAGATCTATCTAGGAGATGCATAGCAACGAGAGGGGGAGAGTGTGTCTACGTACCCTCATATACCGAAAGCGGAAGCGTTTGACAACGCGGTTGATGTAGTCGAACTTCTTCTAGCTCCAAACGATCAAGTATCGAATGTACGACACCTCTGAGTTCTGCACACGTTCAGTGCGATGATGTTCCTCGCCCTCTTGATCCAACAAGGTGTCGAAGAAGTAGATGAGTTCCGTCAGCTCGACGGCGTGGTGATGGTGATGGTGAAGTGATCCGCGCAGGGCTTCGCCTAAGCACTACGAGGATATGACCAGAGGTGTAAACTATGGAGGGGGGCGCCGCACATGGCTAATGATTGTTGTTCTCCGTTCTAGGTGCCCCATCCCCACGTATATATAGGTGGGAGGGAGGGAGGAGCAGCCCTAGGGGCACCCCAAGTAGGAGGGATCGTACTTGGGCTCCTGCCCTAGGCCAGCGCCCCCCTTTCCTTCTTTTGGTGATGAAGGGAAGGAAGGAGGAGGTGGCGCCTCCCCTTTTCCTTTCTCCCACCAAGGGGGAAAGGCAGGAGGAGGTGGCGCCCCTTCCTTTCCTTCCTCTAGGGCCTGCGGCCAGGGAAAGGAGTGCACCGGCCACTTGTGGGCTGGTATGTCCCTTCCTCGGCCCATTAAGCCCATATCTTTGCGAGGGTTGCCCGAAACTCCTTTCCGGTGACCCGATATGTACCCGTTACCCTCCAGAACACTTCCGGTGTCCTAATACTACCGTCCTATATATCAATCTTTACCTCTGGACCATTTTGAGACTCTTCATCATGTCCGTGATCTCATCCGGGACTCTGAACAATATTCGGTCACCAAATCACATAACTCATATAATATAATATCGTCATCGAACGTTAAGCCCGTGGACCCTACAGGTTCGAGAACTATGTAGACATGACCGAGACACCTCTCCGGTCAATAACCAATAGCGGAACCTGGATGCTCATATTGGCTCCCACATATTCTACGAAGATCTTTATCGGTCGAACCATTATGACAACACACGTTATTCCCTTTGTCCATCGGTATGTTACTTGCCCGAGATTCGATCATCGGTATCTTCATACCTAGTTCAATCTCGTTACCAGCAAGTCTCTTTACTCGTTCTGTAATACATCATCCCGCAACTAACTCATTAGTCACTTTGCTTGCAAGGTTTCTTATGATGTGTATTACCGAGAGGGCCCAGAGATACCTCTCCGATACTCGGAGTGACAAATCCTAATCTTGGTCTATGCCAACCCAACAAACACCTTCAGAGATACCTATAGAGCATCTTTATGATCACCCAATTACGTTTTGACATTTGATAGCACACAAGGCATTCCTCCGGTGTCCGGGAGTTGCATAATCTCATAGTCGAAGGAATATGTATTTGACATGAAGAAAGCAATAGCAATAAAACTGAATGATCATAATGCTAAGCTAACAAATGGGTCTTGTCCATTACATCATTCTCCTAATGATGTGATCCCGTTTATCATATGACAACACATGTCTATGGTTACGAAACTTAACCATATTTGATCAACGAGCTAGTCTAGTAGAGCCTTACTAAGGACACATTATTTTTTCTATGTATCCACACATGTATGAAGTTTCCGGTTAATACAATTCTAGCATGAATAATAACATTTATCATGAAATAAGGAAATATAAAATAACAACTTTATTATTGCCTCTAGGGCATATTTCCTTCAGTCTCCCACTTGCACTAGAGTCAATAATCTAGTTCACATTGCCATGTGATTTAACACCAATAGTTCACATCTTTATATGATTAACACCCATAGTTCACATTGCCATGTGACCAACACCCAAAGGGTTTACTAGAGTCAATAATCTAGTTCACATCGCTATGTGATTAACACCCAAAGAGTACTTAGGAGTGATCATGTTTTGCTTTTGAGAGAGGTTTAGTCAACGGGTTCTACCACATTCAGATCCGTATGTATTTTGCAAAATTCTTATCTCTACAATACTCTACATGTAGATACTCTAGCTAATTGCTCCCACTTTCGTGTATCCAGATTGAGACTTAGAGTCGTCTGGATTGGTGTAAAAGCTTGCATTAATGTAACTCTTTACAATGAACTCTTTATCACCTCCATAACCGAGAAACATTTCCTTAGTCCTCTAAGGATAATTTTGACCGACGTCTAGTGATCTACTCATGGATCACTATTGTACCCCTTTGCCAAACTCATGGCAAAGTACACAACAGGTTTGGGACACATCATGGCATATTTTATAGAACCTATGGCCGAGGCATAGGGAATGACTTTCATTCTCTCTCTATCTTCTGCCGTGGTCGTGTTTTAGTCTTACTCAACTTCACACCGTGCAACACAGGCAAGAACCCTTTCTTTGTCCGATCCATTTTGAACTTCTTCAAAATCTTGTCAAGGTATGTGCTTTGTGAAAGTCCTATCAGGCGTCTCGATCTATCACTATAGATCTTGATGCCCAATATATAAGTAGCTTCACCGAGGTCTTTTATTGAAAACTCTTATTCAGGTATCCTTTTATGCTATCCAGAAATTATATATCATTTCCCATCAACAATACGTCATCCATATATAATATCAGAAATGCTATAGAGCTCCCACTCACTTTCTTGTAAATACAGGATTCTCCGAAAGTCTGTATAAAACCATATGCTTCGATCACCTTATCAAAGCATATATTCCAACTCCGAGATGCTTGCACCAGTCCATAGATGGATCACTGGAGCTTGCACACTTTGTTAGCACCTTTAGGATCGACAAAACCTTCTGGTTGCATCATATACAACTCTTCTTTTAGAAATCGATTAAGGAATGCAGTTTTGACATCCATTAGCCATATTTCATAATCATAAAATGCCACAATTGCTAGCATGATTCGGACAGACATAAGCATCGATACGGGTGAGAAAGTCTCATCATAGTCAACTCCTTGAACTTGTCAAAAACCTTTTGCACCAGTCGAGCTTTATAGACAGTAACATTACCATCAGCGTTAATCTTCTTCTTGAAGATCCATTTATTCTCTATTGGTCACCAATCATCGGGTAAGTCCACCAAAGTCCACACTTTGTTCTCATATATGGATCCTATCTCAGATTTCATGGCCTCAAGCCATTTATCGGAATCCGGGCTCATCATAGCTTCTTCATAGTCCGTAGGTTTGCCATGGTCTAGTAACATGACTTCTAGAACAGGATCATCGTACCACTCTGGTGTCGATCTTGTTCTAGTTGACCTGCGAGGTTTGGTAGTAACTTAATATGAAGTTTCATGATCATCATCATTAGCTTCCTCTGTAGTTGGTGTAGGCATCACGAGAACGGATTTCTCGGATGAGCTAATTTCCAATTTGAGAGAAAGTACAATTACCTCATCAAGTTCTACTTTCCTCCCACTCACTTCTTTCGAGAGAAACTCCTTCCTAGAAATGTTCCATTCCTGGCAACAAAGATCTTGTCTTCAGATCTGTGGTAGAAGGTGTACCCAATTGTTTCCATAGGGTATCCTATGAAGACGCGCTTCTCTAATTTGGGTTTGAGATTATCAGGTTGAGGCCTTTTGACATAAGTGTCGCAACCCCAAACTTTAAGAAATGACAACTTAGGTTTCTGGCCAAACCACAATTCATACGGTGTCGTCTCAATGGATTTAGACGGTGCCCTATTTAACGTGAATGCAGTTATCTCTAATGCATAGCCCCAAAATGATAGTAGTAAAACGGTAAGAGGCATCATAGATCGCACCATATCTAATAAAGTACGGTTACGACGTTCGGACACACCATTATGCTGTGGTGTTCCAGGTGGCGTGAGTTGTGAAATTATTCTACATTGTTTTAAATCAAGTCCAAACTCGCAACTCAAATATTCACCTCCATGATTAGATCTTGAAAATGTTTATTTTCTTGTTATGATGATTACCCACTTCACTCTGAATTTCTTTGAGCTTTTCAAATGTTTCAGACTTGTGTTTCATTAAGTAGATATACCCATATCTGATCACATCATCTGTGAAGGTCAGAAAATAATGATACTTGCTGTGTGCCTCAACACCCATCGGACTGCATACATCGGTATGTATTATTTCCAATAAGTCATTGGCTCGCTCCATTGTTCCAGAGAACGGAGTTTTAGTCATCTTGCCCATGAGGCATGGTTCGCAAGTATCAAATGATTCATAATCAAGTGATTCCAAAAGCTCATCAGCATGGAGTTTATTCATGCACTTTACACCAATATGACCTAAATGGAAGTGCCACAAGTATGTTACACTACCATTGTTAACTTTGCATCAATATTATGAATATGTGTATCACTACGATCGAGATTCAATAAACCACTAACATTGGGTGTATGACCATAGAAGGTTTTATTCATGTAACCAGAATAACAATTATTCTCTGTCTTAAATGAATAACCATATTGCAATAAACACGATCCTATCTTGTTCATGCTCAACGCAAACACCAAATAACATTTATTTAGGTTCAACACTAATCCCAAAAGTATAGGGAGTGTGCGATGATGATCATATCAATCTTGGAACCACTTCCAACACACATTGTCACTTCACCCTCAACTAGTCTCCATTTATTCTGTAACTCCTTTTTTGAGTTACTAATCTTAGCAACCGAACAGGTATCAAATACGGAGGGGCTACTATGAGCACTACTAAAGTACACACCGATAACATGTATATCAAATATACCTTTGTTCACTTTGCCATCCTTCTTATCCGCCAAATATTTGGGGTAGTTCCGCTTCGAGTGACCATTTCCTTTGCAGTAGAAGCACTCAGTTTCAGGCTTAGGTCCATCTTTGGGCTTCTTCACGGGAGTGACAACTTGCTTGCCATTCTTCTTGAAGTTCCCTTTTTTCCCTTGCCCTTTTTCTTGAAACTAGTGGTGTTGTTAACCATCAATACTTGATGCTCTTTCTTGAATTCTACCTTCGCCGATTTCAGCAGCACAATAAGCTTGGGAATCGTTTTTGTCATCCTTTGCATATTATAATTCATCACGAAGTTCTATTAGCTTGGTGATAGTGACTAGAGAACCCTGTCAATCACTATCTTATCTGGAAGATTAACTCCCACTTGATTCAAGAAATTGTAGTTCCCAGACATTCTAAGCACATGCTCACTAGCTGAGCTATTCTCCTCCATCTTGTAGGCAAAGTACTTGCCAGAGGTCTCATACCTCTTGACACGGGCATGAGTCTGAAATACCAATTTCAGCTCTTGGAACATCTCATATGTTCCATGGTGTTCAAAACGTCTTTGAAGCCCCGATTCTAAGCCGTAAAGCATGGCACACTAAACTATCAAGTAGTCATCATATCAACCTTGCCAAACGTTCATAACGTCTGCATCTGTTCCTGCAATAGGTCTGTCACCTAGCAGTGCATCAAGGACATAATTCTTCTGTGCAGCAATGAGGATAATCCTCGGATCACGGACCCAGTCCGCATCATTGCTACTATCATCTTTCAACTTAGTTTTCTCTAGGAACATATCAAAAATAGGGGAGCTATAATGCGAGCTATTGATCTACAACATAATTTGCAAATACTATCTGGACTAAGTTCATGATAAATTAAGTTCAATTAATCAAATTACTTAAGAACTCCCACTTAGATAGACATCCCTCAAGTCATCTAAATGATACGTGATCCAAATCAACTAACCCATGTCCGATCATCACGTGAGATGGGGTAGTCATCAATGGTGAACATCTCTATGTTGATCATATCTACTATATGATTCACGTTTGACCTTTCAGTCTCCGGTGTTTCGAGGCCATGTCTGTACATGCTAGGCTCTTCAAGTTTAACCCGAGTATTCCGCATGTAAAAAACTATCTTACACCCGTGTTATTTGAACGTAGAGCCTATCACACCTGATCATCACGTGGTGTCTTGTGACAGCCTGGCTTTTGGCCCTTTCTTTTTCTTTTTGGTTTATTTCATTTTTGCTCTGTTTTTCTTTTTGGAGTGGTTCTGTGGACTTGAAACCTAGGAGATCATCATTTCTTCTTCTCCCAAGTGGCTCATCATCCTCAAACTCATCCCAATACCATGCCATTTCCATCCTGGACCAAAATCCAATATTCTTTTCTTGGGGAAATATTTTTTTTCATTAAAGGAATAACCTCATTTGCCCTAGGTTGTGAAGCAACCTATATTTCTATCCCTCCAAAAATTCCAAATAATTCTCATAAATTGTTTGGGTCATATCTTGCTCAAATATGCCCAAACATGTCCTTGGACAGTTCAAAAATAATCCTCCAATATTCATTTTTCTATTTAGTCCTGAATGGCATTTTGTGATGGAAGTGCCATTCATCTTATCTTGTTGGCTCCCAAACTTTTTGGGCATTCTTTCATGTCCAAATCATTGCTGCATGCAAACTTTCAACTTTATTTGCCTAGTAAATCTTCCTCAGTGAATTTTTAAAGTTTTTGTCAGACAGAAGCCATTGTGAAGGAAGTACTAGCTAGGAGTATCCAAATGCCGCAGCAAGGAGGTGCAACCTTATTACACGCAAAATAATTATTCATCCACCTGACAGCAGGGACCCACCGGACAGGCCACTGTATTTCGCAAAAAAATGTTTCCCCCCTGACTGCTAAGACCCAACAACTACATCTTCGCACACAAGGAAGTGTGTCCATATTACGGGCAAAAAAATGATTCTCCCCTTGACAGATGGGACCCACCAGCAATAAGTTCGCATGCAAGGAAGTGCCTCCTTATCCTCCCTGACTATCGGGAGCCACCTGGTCGAAGCATAAGTTCTTTTTTCGATGCTTGGTCAAAGCGTAAGTAGCGTTGTTGTTCTAGTCGCGAACGTGTACGTACATACTGGTCGATTGGTCTGTCTGTAGACCACAGGGATGAACCGTGGCCGAGTAAGGAAGGGCACGTGTCATAGTAGAGGCATGGACGTAGCATGTCACGCAGTCCCGTCAATATCGTGTACACGTACGTGTAGCCAGGGTGCAAGAAAGTAAATACAGCCACATACGTACATACGGGCGGGGTCTAGAACGCCTACTCACGCATACGTATAGACAGGGCTCATGTACATAGAGAGGCAGCAAAGAGCATCGATGGCGTCCTATTCATCGGTAGCCAACCGGCTAGGTTGGAACGGAGAAACCATGTCATCATGTTCATCGAGAGGCAACGGAATGCGTCATGTTCATCGGGAGCCAACCGGCTTGGACGGAACAGCCGAAACGAGGCCCGGCGTACCATAGAATGGAAGAAACGGCCTTTTGTTCGACCGCCTACGGTCGAAATGGGATCCTGTTCACCAGGAGGGGTCTGGCATACCACAAAACGGAGGAAACTGACTTCTCTTTGACCTCCTATGGTCGAAACGGGGTCCTGTTGATCGAGGGGTGGTGTACCGCAAAACTGAGGAAACAGACTTCTCTTCGACCTCCTACGGTCGAAACGGGGGTCCTGCTCATCGGGAGGGGTGTGGTGTACCGCAAACGGGACTCCACGGGCTACTATTCATCCACTGTCTACTACCTTTCTCCAGCCTCCACGGGCTACTGTTCATCCACCGTCGACCTCCTCCATCCTCCACCTGCGACTGTTCATCCACGTCGTCTCGCTCTTGCCTCCACCATCTATTGTTCATCCACGGGCTCCTGTTCATCCAGCCTCCACCGGCTACTGTTCAACCAGACCTCCACGGGCTACTATTCGTCCATCCCTCCACCATCTACTGTTCAACCAACCCTCCATGGGGTCCTATTCATCCACCCCTAACCGGCTCGATCAGGGTCTTGTTCATCCAGTGGCAATGACCTCTACTACCATGGGGTCATGTTCATCCAACCCCCACCGGGAACTGTTCATCCAACCCCTAATAACGCTCACTATTCATCAAGAGGCAGCAGGTTCGATCGGCTTTAGTTAGTAGCAGTAGTGAAGGAATCGCTCGATCGGGTTCAGTTAACAGCCAGGGATCGACCAATCGCTCGGGTTCAGTAACGCATAGCCAGTGCAATCGCTCCCGTTCAGTAGGCGAACGCCTCGCCCGGGTTCAGTTAGAGCCCAATGCCTCGCACCCACGTGCGTACATGTATGAGAGAAACATGCAATCCCTCCATGCATCGCTCGGCTCCGACCACCCACTCTAACCCGAAACTCCACGATATTTTCATCGCCCTCGCTTCTATAATGGTTTTTTTCGTCATGGATGGCCTGAAGAATGTCATGCAGCCGCGTCCCCGGCCCGCCCAGGATGAAAAGCCCATTTTCTGGCATGATTTTTTGTCATAGAAGTAGGAGCCCACCACATCTACGATGATACCGGGTTTTATCACAATTATCGTCATAGAAGTGTCATAAGAATGGCATAATTTTTTTGTTCGGCCCAAAATGTCATGGATGTGTCTTTTTTTATAGTGATAGTAGGGACACAATATTTGTTTATGTATTCACACATGTATTTAAGTTTCCGATCAATACAATTCTAGCATGAATAATAAGCCTTTATCATGAATAAGGAAATATAAAATAACAACATTATTATTGCCTCTAGGGCATATTTCCTTCAGGTATCTCCAAAGGTGTTTGTTGAGTTGGCATGGATCGAGATTAGGATTTTTCACTATGTGTATCGGAGAGGTATCTCTGGGCTCTCTCGGTAATACACATCACAAGAAGCTTGCTAGCAAAGTGACTAAGGAGTTAGTTATGATATGGTGTATTACGGAACCAATAAAGAGACTTGTCGGTAATGAGATTGAACTAGGTATGAAGTTATTGACGATCGAATCTCCAGTAACTTGGTGATGATGACTAGAGAACTCTGTCAATCACTATCTTATCTGGAAGATTAACTCCCACTTGATTCAAGCGATTGCAGTACCAACACATTCTGATCACATGCTCACTAGCTGAGCTATTCTCCTCCATCTTTTAGGCGAAGTACTTGTCAGAGGTCTCATACCTCTCGACACGGGCATGAGTCTGAAATACCAATTTCAGCTCTTGGAATATCTCATATGTTCCGTGGCGTCCAAAACATTTTTGAAGTCCCGATTCTAAGCCGTGAAGCATGGTGCACTAAACTATCAAGTAGTCATCATATTGAGCTAGACAAACATTCATAACATCTGCATCTGCTCCTGCAATAGGTCTATCAACTAGCGGTGTATCAAGGACATAATTCTTTTGTGCAGCAATGAGGATAAACATTAGATCATGGACCCAGTCCGCATCATTGCTACTATCATCTTTCAACTTAGTTTTCTCTAGGAACATATCAAAAAACATAGGGAAGCTACAACGCGAGCTATTGATCTACAACATAATTTACAAATACTACCAGGACTAAGTTCATCATAAATTAAAGTTCAATTAATCATCTTACTTAAGAACTCCCACTTAGATAGACATCATCGCTCAAGTCATCTAAATGATACGTGATCCAAATCAACTAAACCATGTCCGATCATCACGTGAGATAGAGTAGTCATCAATGGTGAACATCACTATGTTTATCATATCCACTATATGATTCACGTTCGATCTTTCGGTCTCCAGTGTTCCGAGGCCATATCTGTATATGCTAGGCTTGTCAAGTTTAAACCGTGTATTCTGCATGTGCAAAACGGGCTTGCACCCATTGTATTTGAACATATAGTTTATCACACCCGATCATCACGTGGTGTCTCAGCATGAAGAACTTTCGCGACGGTGCATACTCGCGGAGAACACTTATACCTTGAAATTTTAGTAAGGGACCATCTTATAATTCTACCGCCATACTAAGCAAAATAAGATGCATAACAATAAACATCACATGCAATCAAATGTGACATGATATGGCCATCATCATCTTGTGCTTTTGATCTCCATCACCAAAGCAATGTCATGATCTCCATTGTCACCAGCTTGACACTTTGATCTCCATCATAGCATCGTGGTCGTCTCGCCAACTATTGCTTCTACGACTATCGCTACCGCTTAGTGATAAAGTAAAGCAATTACATGGCATTTGTATTTCATACAATAAAGCGACAACCATATGGCTCCTGCCAGTTGCCGATAACTTCTACAAAACATAATCATCTCATACAACAACATATATCACATCATGTCTTGACCATATCACATCGCAATATGCCCTGCAAAAACAAGTTAGACGTCCTCTACTTTGTTTTTGCAAGTTTTACGTGACTACTACGGGCTTCTAGCAAGAACCATACTTCCCTACGGCACAAAAACCACAATGGTGATTCATCAAGTTTGTTGTTTTACCTTCACAAGGACCGTCCGCAGTCAAATTCGATTCAACTAAAGTTGGAGAAACAGACACCCGCCAGCGACCTTTACGCAAAACTAGTTGCATGTCTGTCGGTGGAACCGGTCTCATGAACGTGGTCATGTAAGGTTGGTTCGGGCCGCTTCATCCAACAATACCACCGAATCAAAATAAGACATTGGTGGTAAGCAGTATGACGATCACCGCCCACAATTCTTTGTGTTCCACTCATGCATATCATCTACGCATAGACCTGGCTCGGATGCCACTCTTGGGAAACGTTGCATGCAATTTCAAAAAAATTTCTACGCTCATGCAAGATCTATCGAGGAGATGCATAGCAACGAGAGGGGGATAGTGTGTCCACGTACCCTCGTAGAACCGAAAGCGGAAGCATTTGCTCAACGCAGTTGATGTAGTCAAACATCCTCATTTCCGACTGACCGAGTACCGAACGTATGACACCTCCGATTTCTGCACACGTTCAGCGCGATGACGTCCCTCGAGCTCTTGATCTAGCAAGGGGTCGAAGAAGTAGATGAGTTCTGTCAGCATGACGACGTGGTGATGGTGATGGTGGTGTGATCCGCGCAGGGCTTCGCCTAAGCACCGCGAGAATATGACCGGAGGCATAAACTGTGGAGGGGGGGGGCGCCGCATACGACTAAGAGCAATTATTGTGTCTCATAGGGGCGCCCCCATATATAAAGGAGGGAGGGAGTGGAGGCCGGCCTAGGCGCGCCCCAAGTGGGGGGAGTCCTACTAGGACTCCCACTAGGATTTACGCCCCCTTCCTTTTTCCGGAGGGGAAAGGGGGAAGGAGAGGGAGTAGGAGAAGGAAAGGGGGGGGGGCGCCACCCCCTTCCCTAGTCCAATTCGGCCTCCTCCCTTGTGGGGGGCGCACCAACCCCTTGTGGGCTGGATAACCTCCCTCCTATGGCCCATATGGCCCATATCTTTCCCCGGAGGGTTCCGGTAACCCCTCTGGTACTCCAATATGTACTCGATACATTCCGGAACCCTTCCGGTGTCTGAATACTACCTTCCAATATATCAATCTTTACCTCTCAACCATTTTGAGACTCCTCGTCATGCCCGTGGTCTCATCCAGGATTCTGAACAACCTTCGGTCACCAAAATACATAACTCATATAATACACATCGTCATCGAATGTTAAGCGTGCGGACCCTATGGGTTCGAGAATTATGTAGACATGACCGAGACACCTCTCCGGTCAATAACCAATAGCAGAACCTGGATGCTCATATTGGTTCCCATATATTCTACGAAGATTTTTATTAGTCGAACCGCTATGTCAATATACGTTATTCCCTTTGTTATCGCTATGTTACTTGCCCGAGATTCGATCATGGTATCTTCATACCTAGTTCAATCTCGTTACCGGCAAGTCTCTTTAGTCATTCCATACTGCATCATCCCGCCACTAACTCATTAGTCACATTGCTTGCAAGGCTTCATATGATGTGCATTACCGAGAGGGCCCAGAGATACCTCTCCGATACTCGGAGTGACAAATCCTAATATCGATCTATGCCAACCCAACAAACACCTTCGGAGATACCTGTAGAGCATCTTTATAATCACCTAGTTACGTTGTGACGTTTGATAGCACACAAGGCATTCCTCCGATGTCTGGGAGTTGCATAATCTCATAGTCGGAGGAATATGTATTTGACATGAAGAAAACAATAGCAATAAAACTGAACGGTCATTATGCTATGCTAACGGATGGGTCTTGTCGATCACATCATTCTCCTAATGATGTGATCCCGTTCATCAAATGACAACACATGTCCATGGCTAGGAAACTTAACCATCTTTGATCCATGAGTTATTCAAGTAGAGGCATACTAGGGACATGGTGTTTTGTCTATGTATTCACACATGTATCAAGTTTCCGATTAATACAATTCTAGCATGAATAATAAACATTTATCATGAATAAGGAAATGTAAATAAGAACTTTATTATTTCCTCTAGGGCATATTTCCTTCAGTAGGAACCAATATGGGAATCCAGGTTCCGCTATTGGTTATTGACCGGAGAGGCGTCTCGGTCATGTCTACATCATTCTCGAACCCATAGGGTGTGCAAGCTTAACATTCAGTGACGATATAGTATTATATGAGTTTTGTGATTTGGTGACCGAATGTTGTTCGGAGTCCCAGATGAGATCACAGACATGACGAGGAGCTCCGGAATAGTCTGGATGTAAAGATTGATATATAGGACGATGCTATTTGGTCACTAGAAAGGTTTTGGAGTGTATCGGGTAGTCATCGGATCACCGAAAGGGGTTCCGGGAAGCCCCGGGAGGTTAATGGGCCTTATGGGCCAAGAGGGAGGAAAACACCAGCCCACAAAGGGGTTGGTGTGCCCCTTCCCTTGGCTTCCGGCCCTATGGATGGAAAAGGGGGAGGGCTAGCCCATCTTTCCTTCCCTCCACCTAAGAGGAAGGAAAGGGGGGGGGGCACCTCCTCGTGCGTTACCCCCGCAAGCAAACAAGGAAGGAGGAGGGAGCCATAGGGCATGAGCCCAAGGGGGCCGTCCGGCCACCTTGAGGCGCCCCTTGGCTGCCTCCCCCCACCTATATATATGAGGGAGGGGGCGCCTCACAAACCCACGACAATCTCTTAGCCGTTTGCGGCGCCTCTCTCCACAGTTTAGTCCTCCGACTAGTTTTCCGTCGTGCACAACGAAGCCCTGCGGGAACAAGTTCACCATCATCGTCACCACACCGTTGATACATCTCCAATGTATCTATAATTTTTGATTGTTCCATGCTATTATATTATCTATTTTGGATGTTTTACATGCATTAACACTACTACAGGATGCTGCTAACGTGACACTATGATCAGAGACCCTTTGACAAAATTGTGTGCGATGCATTAATCACAAACGGGGATGTAAAAACCCGTCAAAAGATATGCAAAACGTTTGCAATGGAGGAGACATCAAACATGGTTCAGACTTTAGTTACGTGTGCGATGCGGGGCATATGGTTTATCCAGAAGAACTGTTTGCGATGAGGCAGAACAACAGAAACGGGTAGCCATATCAATGTGTGTGCGATATACGGCATACAGTTTGCTCCGATGAATTGTGTGCTATTAGGGAATGCAACAGAAACGGTCAGCCAGATCAAGGTGTGTGTGATATACGGCACACGGTTCACTCGGACGGACTGTTTTTTGATTAGGGACGAGAATAGAAATGGTTCAACTTAACAAGATGTGTGTGACATTCGACATACAGTTCACATAGATGAACTGTTTGTGATGATCCAAAAGAACACAAATGATTCGTTTAAACAAGATGAGTGTGATATACAGCAAACATCCCACTCGGATGAACTGTTTGCGATGAGAAATTATAACACAGACAATTACTATAGTTAGTTCGTCTGTGATTCTGTTTGTACAAAAAACTTTGAAAAATGCAAACTAGTTGCTTGCGGTGGCTAGGAGTATCACACACGATGCGTCTGCGATTACTCGCATGCGATGATTAGTAAGTTACACATAGGTTCCTTATGTTAACACGTGTGTGATAAATAACATGTGGCACCACATACGGTATTTGGGTTGTGTGTGTGTGCTCCACTTAGTCTTCCCGCGCTCCACATGGGTGAATTGTAAAATCCACGCGTCTTCCCTCATCGGTTTCCCGCCACCAGCTAATGGCTTGCTGCATATAACCCAGGCGGCAACGCACCGTCGCGACTCTCTGAGCAGATCTAGTCCTCACCCATCTACCATTAGTTATTCCAAGCACGCCAGGCAACGACCAAAGCTTCAACCTCGACCCCTACCCGCGTTACATCTTCGCCGAGGAGAACGAGCCGGAGCAGGTCGGGGAGCACGGGCTTCATTGGCCGGTGCAGGCACCATGGCCCATCGACAGCAATATCGTTGTGGCAGTCCTTGGGCGCACAATCGACATATTGCAGAGGAGGTGTGATGAGCAGTTTGCCATCCACCGTGCAAAAGATCCAGAGCTGCTCGGCCGCATGATCGATGACCCACCCAAAGCCGTCACCAGTGCTCAACGAGAGCCCAATGCCCCGCAAGGAATGGCCAGAGGACCTCTGTGATTCAGTCAAGACACAGGCAGTCTGCAGCTTCATCATTGCCTGCATCCTTGGCGGAGTTGACGTCCCCGACGAAGTAGAACATCGCCAACGTGATACCTTGAGGATGCAGGTGATGGATGAAATTTTCTACCAGGCCAGAGACATGGAAATGGAGTGGTTCCGCGGAGATATCATGCGCGCGATTGCATGCTGTCAAGCTCTTCTGGAAGAGGCCTAGCAGCCCCAAGAGCCTCCAAGCGCAACACCTCTGTAGGTGGTGTTGGGAAACGTAGCATGCAATTTCAAAAAATTTCCTACGATCACGCAAGATCTATCTAGGAGATGCATAGCAACGAGAGGGGGAGAGTGTGTCCACGTACCCTCGTAGACCTAATGCGAAAGCGTTAGTTAACGCGGTTGATGTAGTCGAACGTCTTCACGATCCAGCCGATCCAAGTACTGAACATATGGCACCTTCGAGTTCAGCACACGTTCAGCTCGATAATGTCCCTCGAACTCTTGATCCAGCAGAGGGTTGAGGGAGAGTTCCGTCAGCACAACGACGTGATGATAGTGTTGATGATGTGATCCGCACAGGGCTTTGCCTAAGCACTGTGATGATACTATCGGAGGAGTAAATGGTGGAGGGGGCTCCGCACATGGCTAAGACAATGTTGTGCCTTTGGGGTGCCCCCCTGCCCCTGTATATAAAGGAGGGAGGAGGAGGCCGGCCACTAGGGGCGCGCCAAGGGAGGGGGAGTCCTACTAGGACTCCACTCCTAGTAGGATTCGGCCCCCCTCTTTTTTCCTTCTTACAGAGGTGGAAAGGGGGAAGGAGAGGGAGTAGCAGAAGGAAAGGGGGGTGGCGCCACCTTTCCCTAGTACAATTCGGCCTCCTCCCTTGTGGGGGGCGCACTAGCCCCTTGTGGGTTGGTTAGCCTCCCTCCCATGGCCCATATGGCCCATATCTTCCACCGAGAGGTTCCGGTAACCCTTCCTGTACTCCATTTTGTACCCGATACACTCCGGAACCCTTCCGGCGTCTGAATACCACCTTCCAATATATCAATCTTTACCTCTCAACCATTCCGAGACTCCTTGTCATGTTTCGTGATCTCATCCAGGACTCCGAACAAACTTCGGTCATCAAAACACATAACTCATAATACAAATCGTCATCGAACGTTAAGCGCACGGACCCTACGAGTTCAAGAACTATGTAGACATGATTGAGACACATCTCCAATAAATAACCAATAGCGGAATCTGGATGCTCAAATTGGCTCCTACATATTCTACGAAGATCTTTATCGGTCAAACCGCACAACAACATATGTTGTTCCCTTTGTCATCAGTATGTTACTTGCTCGAGATTCGATCATCGGTATCATCATACCTAGTTCAATTTCGTTATCGGCAAGTATCTTTACTCATTCCGTAATGCTTCATCCAGCAACTAACTCATTAGTCATATTGCTTGCAAGGCTTATTGTGTTGAGCATTATCGACAGGACACAGAGATACCTCTCCAATACGCGGAGTGATAAATCCTAATCTCGATCTATGCCAACCCAACAAACACCTTCGGAGACACATGTAGAGCATCTTTATAATCACCCAGTTACGTTGTGATGTTTGATAGCACACAAGGTGTTCCTCTGGTATTCGGGAGTTGCATAATCTCATAGTCAGAGGAACATGTATAATTCATGAAGAAAGCAATAGCAATAAAACTTAATGATCAATATGCTAAGCTAACGGATGGGTCTTGTCCATCACATCATTCTCTAATGATGTGATCCCGTTCATCAAGTGAGAACACATGTCTATGGTTAGGAAACATAACCATCTTTGATTAATGAGCTAGTCAAGTAGAGGCATACTAGGGACACTATGTTTAGTCTATATATTCACACATGTACTACGTTTCCGGTTAATAAAATTCTAGCATGAATAATAAACATTTATCATGATATAAGGAAATATAAATAACAACTTTATTATTGCCTCTAGGGCATATTTCCTCCAGTCTCCCACTTGCACTAGAGTCAATAATCTAGTTCACATCGCCATGTGATTTAACACCAATAGTTCACATCTGTATGTGATTAACACCCATAGTTCACATCGCCATGTGATCAACAACCAAAGGGTTTACCAGGGTCAATAGTCTAGTTCACATCGCTATGTGATTAACACCCAAAGAGTACTAAGGTGTGATCATGTTTTGCTTGTGAGAGAAGTTTAGTCAATGGGTCTGCTAAATTCAGAGCCATATGTATTTTGTAATTTTTCTATGTCTACATTGCTCTGCATGGAGCTACTCTAGATAATTGCTCCCACTTTCAATATGTATCCAGATTGAGACTCAGAGTTATCTGGATTGGTGTAAAGCTTACATCGACGTAACTCTTTACGACGAACTCTTTATCACCTTCATAACCGAGAAATACTTCCTTAGTCCTCTTAGGTAACTAAGGATAACTTTGACCGCTATACAGTGATCCACTCCTGGATCACTATCGGACCCCTTTGCCAAACTCATAGCAAGGCACACAACTGGTCTGGTACATAGCATGGCATACTTTATAGAACCCATGACTGAGGCATAGGGAATGACTTTCATTCTCTTTCTATCTTCTACCATGGTCGGGCTTTGAGTCTTACTCAACTTTACACCTTGTAATACACGCAAGAACTCCTTCTTCGACTGATCCACTTTGAACTCTTCCAAAATCTTGTCAAGGTATGTACTCATTGAAAAATCTTATCAAGCATCTTGATCTATCTCTATAGATCTTTATGCCCAATATGTAAGCAGCTTCACTGAGGTCTTTCTTTGAAAATCTCCTTTCAAACTCTCGTTTATGCTTTCTAGAAAATTCTACATCATTTCCGATCAACAATATGTCATTCACATATACTTACCAGAAAGGTTGTAGTGCTCCCACTCACTTTGTTGTAAATACGTGCTTCACCGCAAGTCTGTATAAAACTATATGCTTTGATCAACTCATAAAAGTGTATATTCCAATTCCGAGATGCTTGCACCAGTCCATAGATGGATCGCTAGATCTTGCACACCTTGTTAGTACCTTTAGGATCAATAAAACCTTTTGGTTGCATCATATACAACTCTTCTTTAAGAAATATCCATTTAAGGAATGCAATTTTGACATCCATTTGCCAGATTTCATAAAATATGGCAATTTCTAACATGATTCGAATGGATTTAAGCATCACTACAGTTGAGAAAATCTCATTGTAGTCAACACCTTGAACTTGTCAAAAACCTTTTGCGACAAGTCGAGCTTTGTAGATAGTAACACTACTATCAGCGTCAGTCTTCCTCTTGAAGATCCATTTATTTTCTATGGCTTGCCGATCATCGGGCAAGTCCACCAAAGTCCACACTTTGTTCTCATACATGGATCCCAGCTCAGATTTCATGGCCTCAAGCCATTTCGCGGAATCTGGGCTCATCATTGCTTCCTCATAGTTCATAGGTTCATCATGGTCTAGTAACATGACTTCCATAATAGGATTACCGTACCACTCTGGCGCGGACCGTACTCTGGTTGACCTACGAGGTTCAGTAGTAACTTGATCTGAAGTTTCATGATCATTATCATTAGCTTCCTCACTAATTGGTGTAGGAATCACTGGAGCTGATTTCTATGATGAACTATTTTCCAATTCGGGAGAAGGTACAATTACCTCATCAAGATCTACTTTCCTCCCACTCACTTCTTTCGAGAGAAACTCCTTCTCTAGAAAGGATCCATTCTTAGGAATGAATATCTTGCCTTCGGATCTGTGATAGAAGGTGTACTCAATAGTTTTGTCAGGTATCCTATGAAGACACATTTCTCCGATTTGGGCTCGAGCTTATCAGGTTGAAGATTTTTCACATAAGCATCGTAGCCCCAAACTTTAAGAAACAACATCTTAGGTTTGTTACCAAACCACTGTTCAAACGGTGTCGTCTCAACGGATTTTGATCGTGCCCTGTTTAACGTGAATGCAGCTGTATCTAATGCATAATCCCAAAACGATAGTGGTAAATCGATAAGAGACATCATAGATCGCACCATATCTAATAAAGTGCGGTTACAATGTTCAGACACACCATTACGGTGTGGTGTTCCAGGTGGCGTGAGCTATGAAACTATTCCACATTGTTTTAAATGAAGGCCAAACTCATAACTCAAAATATTCACCTCCATGATTAGATTGTAGAAACTTTATTTTCTTGTTACAATGATTCTCCACTTCACTCTGAAATTCTTTGAACTTTTCAAATGTTTCAGACTTGTGTTTCATTAAGTAGATATACCCATATCTGCTCAAGTCATTTGTGAAGGTCAGATAATAATGATACCTGCCACGAGCCTCAACACTCATCGGACCGCATACATCGGTATGTATTATTTCCAATAACTCATTAGCTCGTTCCATTGTTCCAGAGAACGGGGTTTTAGTCATCTTTCCCATACGGTACGGTTCACAAGTATCAAATGATTCATAATCAAGTGATTCCAAAAGCCCATCAGCATGGAGTTTCTTCATGCGCTTTATACCAATATGACCTAAACGGCAATGCCAGAAGTATGTTGCACTATCATTATCAACTTTGCATCTTTTGGCGTCAATATTATGAATATGTGTATCACTATGATCGAGATTCAATAAACCATCAACATTGGGTGTATGACCATAGAAGGTTTTATTTATGTGAATAGAAGAACAATTATTCTCTGTCTTAAATGAATAACCGTATTGCAATAAACATGATCTAATCATATTCATGCTTGTAACGCCCTGGATCCGATGCGCCAGGTGTCCGCCAGTTAGTCGCAGTCGTTGCCATGTCATTTGCTTGCGTGTTGCATTTTGCCATGTTGTCATGTGCATCTCATTTTGCATACGTGTTCGTTTCATGCATCCGAGCATTTTCCCCGTTGTCCGTTTTGCAATCCGGCACTCCTATGTCCTCCGGCGTCCCCCTTTTATCTCTCGTTGTGCGCGGGTGTTAAACATTCTCGGAATGGCCAGAGGTTTGTCAAGCGGCATTGGTATACCACCGGTAGAACACCTGTCAAGTTTCGTTCCATTTGGAGGTCGTTTGATGCTCCAACGGTTAACCGGGTAACCGCAAAGCCCCTTTTGTCTTGCATCCCAACACCCCTCCAAAGTGGCCCAAAACCCATCCAAACCCCCTCCATGCTCTCCGCCGTTCCATCACGATCGTGTGGGCGAAAACCACACCTCATTTGGACTCTCCTAGATCCCAAAATCTATAAATATGTGTCCCTCCCCGAAATCTCGCGCAAATGAAACCTTAGCCCTCTCCCTCCTCGCACCGCCGGACATGTCTGCCCGGCGGCCGGACACGTCCACCGTGCCTCCACGTCGCCCGGACCAACCACATGCCGCCACGTCACCCCCGCCGTCACCCCGACCAACCACCGCCCGCCACCTCATCCCGGGCCGCGCCCCCCTTCGTCGTCGACCGCGCGGCCCGCTCGGCCCGACCGCGGCCCGCGAGTCCGCCGCCCTCCACCGCCGTTCGCCGGGGCGAGCGCCGCCCCGAGTCGCCGCCGCGTCCCCGCCGGCACCCGCAGCCGCCCGGCTTCGCCGTGCCGCGCCGCCGTCCTCCGCATCGCCGCCGGTCGCTGCCTCCACCGGACCTCGCCGGCCGCCGCCTCCGCCCGTGGATCCGGCGCCCGCGTGCCCCGCCCGTCGCCACCGGCTCCAGCTCCGGACAGATCCGGGCCGGCGCCGCCCGGATCCGGCACCACCGCCCCCTCTCCGACCCTCCTCTCCAACTCCGGCGAACTCCAGATCCAGATCCGTTTTCGAGGTTGACCCCGTTTTTTCGTCTAAGTCCCTGAAAATGTTGCATTATGTTAGCATGTTCATCGAATCATAACTCCATGCATACTGCTTTGTTTTGTGCGTGTAATATATCAAAATGTTCGCTGTGAGATGCTCTTCATTTTGTTCCATTGTGCCATGTTCATTTGAGTTCATATGGATGCTTGAATCATCATTGCAAGAGTGCTATATAATGTTGTCTGCTGTCTGTTAACAGAACATGCTCATTTGTCATTTTTGCCATGTTTAATGTGTGCATCCTATGAGCATGAGCTATACATGTGTTTTGAACTACATCATTCCATGTTTACAGGGGTGCAATCCATGTATTTTTTTGAGTCTTGTAGTGAGTGCATCAAGCTCGTGAAGTAGAGTCCTTACTGTTGCTGTTTTGCATGTCTGAATCTGCTATATCATGATGCTATGTAAACCTGCTTCTACAAGTCATTATATACATAATCTGGAGATGTTCACTAAGGATGTTTTGTTATAAATGTCATGTTCTATCCATCCATGCCCCTGGTTGAATTTATAGATTGCTGTAGCTTGTTGTAATCTTGCTCACTATGTTGCTAAATAATGTCTCTGTCAGCCTGTTAACATTAAGTTCAGTTTTGCCATGTGTTTTGCTAGTGATCCATGCACCCTATGAACTTGCTATTGCCATGCTTAGCTTCATAAACATGTCATCTTGCTTTTGGTCACCTTGTCATGCCACATATTGCTCTGTCGTGAGTGGTACAAGCTCATCAACATGCCTACTTATCGTTGTTCCTGCCATGTTTGAATCTGTCATATCATTTTCCATGTTTACATGGGTGCCATCATATCTTCTGATCCTTTTTGGCTCATGGTCATTAAAGTAATTTTTTATATGCAATTAGTAGATTCATTCCATGCCTTTGTTTGCCATGTTAAGTTCCAGTAGCATGTTGTTTGATAGCTCTAAACATTGCAACCTGATGTTTTTTCTCCCAAGCCTGAAACTGTTATTATTTGCAATCTTGCCATGTGTTTTGGAGCATGTTCGAGTGATTTCTGGAGATATCTCAGTGTTCATGTTTTGTCATGCTTTGCATGTACATCATGGACATGCCTTTTGTTCTTATGTTGAGATGCTGTAGCATAATATTTTGATGCTTGCAATATGCCTAGATGCTGTTTTGGACAGCTTGTCCTTTAAACCTGTAGTGTTTGTGTGTTGAACCGTTGCTCCGTTTTGAGTGTGCTCTATATGAAACTTGCCTAGAATTGGATGTAGTTTCATATTATCATGTTGAATCCTTGTTTTTAGGTGTTTGCTTGATGTTTGTATGCATTTTGCATCAATGCCATGTTTAACTTGTTTTGCTCATATCTTCTAGGCCGTAGCTCCGAATTATATGAACTTTATATGTAACTTGACTAGAATCTCGTAGATCATCTTGGTGCATCTTAACTTGCTGTTTAACAACTTGAACATAAGGTTTATTCAGATCTGGACCAATTTCGAAATTTGCATATGAGGACTTACCAGATTTATTATATGTTGTTTCCGGCCTCATTTAAACTTGCCTTGATGTGTTGCTCTTGTTTGCATCATTTCTTGCCATGAGTAGCTTCATGTAGTCTTGTCTTGAATCATATTTGTTTGTGCATCATGTCTTGTTCATGTGTGGTGCGTTTACCATGTTGTGTGCTTCTTCTCGATAGTTCCCGCTTCGTTGCGATCGTGAGGATTCGTTCGTCTACGCTTGGTTCGTCTTCATGGCTTCATCTTCTTCATGGACTCGTTCTTCTTCCTTGCGGGATTTCAGGAAAGATGACCGTCACCTTGGATCTCACTACTATCATTGCTATGCTAGTTGCTTCGTTCTATCACTTTGATGCGCTACCTATCACCATTTCTTCAAGCCTCCCAATTTGCCATGTCAGCCTCTAACCTTTTCACCCTTCCTAGCAAACCGTTGTTTGGCTATGTTACAGCTTTTGCTCAGCCCCTCTTATAGCGTTGCTAGTTGCAGGTGAAGTTGAAGATTGCTCCATGATGAACATGATTATGTTGGGATATCACAATATGTCTTATTTAATTAATGCATCTACATACTTGGTAAGGGGTGGAAGGCTCGGCCTTATGCCTGCCTTTTTGTTCCACTCTTGCCGCCCTAGTTTCTGTCATACCGGTGTTATGTTCCCGGATTTTGCGTTCCTTACACGGTTGGGTGATTTATGGGACCCCCTTGATAGTTCGCTTTGAATAAAACTCCTCCAGCAAGGCCCAACCTTAGTTTTACCATTTGCCTCACCTAGCCCTTTTTCCCTTGGGTTTCCGGAGCCCGAGGGTCATCTTTATTTTAGCCCCCCGGGCAAGTGCTTCTCCAAGTGCTGGTCCAAACCGAGCGATGTTCGGCGCCCCCTGGGCAACCAGGGTCTATGCCAACCCGTCGTCTTGCTCATCCGGTGAGCCCTAAGAATGAGATATGTGCAGCTCCTATCAGGATTTGTCGACACATCCGGGCGGCTTTACTGGTCTTGTTTTACCATTGTCGAAATGTCTTGTAAACCGGGATTCCGAGTCTGATCGGGTCTTCCTGGGAGAAGGAATATCCTTCATTGACGCGAGAGCTTATCATGGGCTAAGTTGGGACACCCCTGTATGGTATAAACTTTCGAAAGCCGTGCCCACGGTTATGTGGCAGATGGGAATTTGTTAATATTCGGTTGTAGATAACTTGACACCAGATTCGAATTAAAACGCATCAACCGTGTGTGTAGCCGTGTCAAGCCCAATATGCGACCCTATCCAAAAGGAACTCGAAGGTCCCACCAAGGATAGACCCGCATATTGAAACGCTTTTGCAAGGTGGATATCATTACATCAACATTACATAATAGATGGGGATACATACAAGAGGCAAACAATGCCACACGAAAACAACATCATCATACATAAGATCACATCCAACTACTGATGAAACACAAACAGAAGCTCAAATGACATCCACCCTGCTAGCCCAGGCTGCCGACCTGGAACCTATCCCCTGAACGAAGAAGCGGAAGAAGAACTCAACGCAAGCACGCATCGCTCTCGCATCATGATCATCGCATAACCTGTACCTGCAACTGTTGTTGTAGTAATCTGTGAGCCACGAGGAGTTAGCAATCCCATTACCATGGGTATCAAGACTAGCAAAGCTTAAAGGGTAAGGAAAGGATAAGTGGTGAGGCTGCAGCAGCGACTAAGCATGAATGGTGGCTAACATACGCAAATAAGAGCGAGAAGAGAGCAAGCGGAACGGTCGTGAAGCTAGCAATGATCAAGAAGTGATCCTGAACTCCTACTTACATCAAACATAACCCAGAAACCGTGTTGACTTCCCGGACTCCGCCGAAAGGAGACCATCACGGCTACACACGCGGTTGATGCGTTTTAATTCGGATCTAGTGTCAAGTTATCTACAACCGGACATTAACAAATTCCCATCTGCCTATAACCGCAGGCACGACTTTCGAAAGATTATACCCTGCAGGGGTGTCCCAACTTAGCCCATGATAAGCTCTCGCGATCAATGAAGGATATATCTTCTCCCAGGAAGACCCGATCAGACTCGGAATCCCGGTTTACAAGACATTTCGACAATGGTAAAACAAGACCAGCAAAGCCTCCCGCTGTGCTGACAAATCCCGATAGGAGCTGCACATATCTCGTTCTCAGGGCACACCGGATGAGCCAGACGTCGGGTTGGCATAGACCCTGGTTGCCCAAGGGGCGCCGGACATCGCTCGGTTTGGACCAACACTTAGACAAGCACTGGCCGGGGGGGGGGGTAAAATAAAGATGACCCTCGAGAGCGCGACTCCCAAGGGAAAAAGGGCTAGGTGAGGCAAATGGTAAAACCAAGGCTGGGCCTTGCTGGAGGAGTTTTATTCAAAGCGAACTGTCAAGGGGGTCCCATAAATCACCCAACTGTGTAAGGAACGCAAAATCCGGGAACATAACACCGGTATGACGGAAACTAGGGCGGCAAGAGTGGAACAAAGCACCAGGCAAAAGGCCGAGTCTTCCACCCTTTACCAAGTGTATAGATGCATTAATAATAATATAAGAGATATTGTGATATCCCACAAAATCCTGTCCACCATGGAGAAATCTTCAACTTCACCTGCAACTAGCAACGCTATAAGAGGGGATGAGCAAAAGCGGTAACATAGCCAAACAACGGTTTGCGTAGGAAAGGTGTCAAAGGTTAGAGGTTCATGGCAATATGGGAGGCTTGATGAGCAAAAGATAGGTAACGCAGCATAGCGATAGAACGAAGCAACTAGCATAGCAAAGATAGTAGTGAGATCCAGGGTAGCGGTCATCTTGCCTGAAATCCCACAAGGAAGAAGAACGAATCCATGCAGAAGACGAACGGATGAAGCCACGAAGACAAACCAAGCGTAGATGAACGAATCCTCACGATCGCAACGAAACGGGAACTATCGAGAAGAAGCACACAACAAGGTAAACACACCACACAAGAACAAGGCATGATGCACAACAAGCATGATGCATGACAAATCTACATGAAGCTACTCATGGCAAGAGATGATGCAAACCGGAGCAACACAACAAGGCAAGTTTAAATGAGGCCGGGAACAACATATAACAATTCCGGTAAGTCCTCATATGCATATTTCGAAATTGGTCCAGATCTGAATAAACCTTATGTTCAAGTTGTTAAACAGCAAGTTAAGATGCACCAAGATCATCTACACGAGATTCTAGTCAAGTTACATATAAAGATCATTTAGTTCGGTGCTACGGCCTAGAAGATATGAGCAAAACAAGTTAAACATGGCATTGATGCAAAATGCACCCAAAAATCAAGCAAACACCTCAAATCAAGGATGCAACATGATAATATGAAACTACATGCAATTCTAAGCAAGTTTCATATAGAGCACACTCAAAATGGAGCAACGGTTCAACACACACACATGGAACAAGTTTAAAGGACAAGCTGCCCAAAACAGCAACTAGGCATATTGCAAGCATCAAAACAACATGCTACAGGACCTCAATAAGAAAACAAAAGGCATGGGCATGATGTACATGTAAAGCATAACAAAACATGAACACTGAGCTATCTCTAGAAATCACTAGAACATACTCAAACACACATGGCAAAATTGCATATTGTAACAGTTCAGACTTTGCAGAAAATAACATCAGGTTGCAATGTTTAGAGCTATCAAACAACATGTTACAGGAACTTATCATGGAAAACAAAGGCATGGCATGAATCTACTAATTGCATAGATCAAATGTTCTTTACTGACCATGAGCCAAAAAGGATCAGAAGATATGATGGCACCCATGTAAACATAGCAAGTTATATTACACATTCAAACATGGCAGAAACAAAATTATGAAGGCATGTTGATGAGCTTGTGCAACTCACTACAGAGCAATATATGGCATGGAAAGGCACCCAACAGTAAGAAGGCATGTTTATGAAGCTAAGCATGGGAAGATCAAGTTCATGGGGTACATAGATCACTAACAAAACACATGGCAACAACTGAATTACATGTAAACAATCTGCAAGGAAACATTTTGAAGCAAAAGTAGAGCACAAAAATGACATGCTAGACTATTCCATAATTGCAACCAGGGGCATGAATGGATAGAGCATAACCATATGTTCAAAACACACTTACTGAAGTATCTCAAAATATGCATGTATCTCTCTGTAGCATCAAGTTTACATGGCATCAAAATAACAACATAACAGGGACTGAAATCAGCAATATCACGAAGCCTAGTTTGCATGCTTGTGCTAGTCACCACATTGATCACAAAAATACATGGTAAGCACCCCTGTAAAGAAGACATGGCATAGTTCAAAACACATGTAGACATCAACCTCATAGGATGCACACATCAATCATGGCAAAAATGACAAATGAGCACGTTCTGTTAACAGACAGCAGAAAACATTATGAAGCACTCTTGCAACGATGATTCAGGCATCAAGATGAGCTCAAATTAACATGGTGCAATGGAATGAATTGATGTACATGTTGAGACTAACAATTTGACATATTACACGCACGAAACGGAGCTACGGATGCAGAGATACGACATGACGAACATGGCATGATAATGTCAAAAACCTTCAGGACTTGGCAGAAAAATGGACCTCGGGGGGAAGTCAACGCAGCCGCGGATCTCGCCGGAGATGGAAGGGACGGCGGCCGAGGTCGAGGGAGAGGCCGTGAGGAGCCGCCGGGGGCTCGGGGTCGCCGGATCCGGTCCGGCCCGACCGGATCTGGGCAACGGAGGTGGGGCGGCAGCTCGGGGACGCCGGAGACGGCGCCACTCCGGCGAAGGGCGACGCCGGCCGGGACGCGACGCGGGGCGCGCGACTGGGAGGCTGGAGGCGGCGGGGCACGCTGGGCGGCGGCCGGCCGGAGGACGCGGCGGCGGGGGCGAGGAGGCGGCGGTGGGCCGCGAGCGGGGCGCTGGCCGGCGCGGGGCTCGCGGCGGCGACGGCGCGCGGGAGCCGAGCGGCGCTAGGGGCGGCGGCCGGGAGATCGGGCCCGGGCGGCGGCGGCGCGAGGGCCCCCGCGGGCTCGCGATGGGCTCCGCGGGCCGCGGCGGTGGGGGCGGCGCGGGAGGCCACGTGGCGGCCTCTGATTGGCTGGGGCGCGGTGGCGCGGACGTGTCCGGCTGGGGGCGGACGCGTCCGGCGGCAGAGAGGGAAAAGCTAGGGTTAGGGGGGATTTTCATCCGCGAATTTGGATGGGAGGCACATATTTATAGTTAGAGGGAGCTAGGAGAGTCCAAATGGAGCACGGTTTTCGGCCACGCGATCGTGATCGAACGACCGAGAGCATGGAGGGGAGTTAGATGGGTTTTGGGCCACTTGGAAGGGGTGTTGGGCTGCAAAGAGAGAGGGGCCTTAGGGTTACGCGGTTAACCGTTGGAGTACCAAACGACCTCCAAATGGCACGAAACTTGACAGGCGGTCTACCGGTGTTATACCAAGGCCGCTTTCCGAGACTCGGGCCATTCCGAGAAAGTTTAATCACCCGCTCCCAACAGGAGACGAAAAGGGGGACGCTGGAGGACATAGGAGTGCCGGATCGTGAAACGGACAACGGGGAAAATGATCGGATGCATGAGACGAACACGTATGCAAAATGAAATGCACATGATGACATGATAAAATGCAACACTCAAACATATGACATGGCAAACAACGACGAATAACTGGCAGACACCTGGCGCATCGGATCCGGGGCGTTACAACACTCCTCCACTAGCAAGAGATCTCGTCCCGAGATCTTAGGACCGAGACGGAAGAGAAAGAGGAATAGGTGAAACGAGAACTCTAGAGAAGAAGCAAAGAATCGAGAGCACTCGAGAAGAATATAGGAACGATGAGAATGACGAAAATCGAAAGCTCACGGAAACAGATAGACTATGAAACCACTCCGGTTAGAACGAGATAATAAACGAATAAGACTGAAAGGATTTAGGCAGCACTCCGGTTGAAAATGGAAGGAAAAGAACATGAACTTCACAAGATGGGATGACACTTGATGAGAAGAATTACGCAATGCCTCCGGAAGAATTGAACGAATGGAATGAAAAGAACTTAGAAGGAAGGATTGAATGCAGTTGTTGAGAAAATCAACAACGAAAAGAATAGGTTTTTTGTGGACTTATAGGTAACATCTCAAAATTATGAGGTGATCTCCGACCACAAGCGGTAAAATTGAATAGCTGAGAAGGACAAAGAAATGCAAAACTCCACTTCAAAAGAATACGGAGAATTAATTGCACTTCGAAAATCAAGAAGGAAAGATACCTGAACTCAACCAACAAAATCTTGATGAACTCTTGAAGAAAAGATTAAATAATGAAGAACCACCATGAAGAACTCCGGTAACAAAAAGGATGATGAGATAAAATTGAAGGATGAAAGAATAAGATGAGCATTGCGATGTTTTAGATGGAGATTCCGACGAAATGGCTGAGGAAAATTTTGAACTCCGGAAAAGAAAAGATGAAAACACTTGGAACTAGAATTTATTCATCAAGAACAAACTCTGAAGGAGAAGATTACTCACTTGGATGAAATAAGAATAAGATTTAGTGTATGCTTATCCTTCATCAAATTAAATTGATAACAAGCAATGGATTTTGCATACTACTTATTCTTCTTGAAAAAGATTGAGAAGTGACATATCACAAACTTGAGAAGGTCTTACTGAACCACTTGAAGGATTGAAAAGAACGAATGAATTAATATGATGATCAAGGAAAAAGAATCTTCAACGAACCACTGTAAGAATTTGGAAATGACTGATGAAAGAGAAAGAATCACCGGGAAGAATTCGAAAATGATTGATGAAAGGGGCTGAATCACCGGGAAGAATTAGAAGAACAAATATGCTTGAGGGGATTTAGATGCAAAAGAACAAAGAGATCATGAGCTGATTAAAGAACACTTGAATGAAGCACCGGGATAATTGGATAATGGTAGCTGGAATGAGAGGACTAAGAATTCTTCTGGAACGATGGCCACCAGTGAAGCAAAACAGAAATCAACTCCTGAAACACTCCGGATGGGTAAGAAAGAATATCTGATAAACTGAAATAATTCGAGAGGATGATATGAAGCTAGAACCACGAATCTCCGAGAGAACAGACAAGATTTAGAGGAAAAAAACTCTTCTTCGGTCTTCAAATATGAGAAAGACAACGAGAAACACCACCGAAATTGTTGAGAAACTCCGGAAGAACGAAAAGCAAAGAGGTTGAGCCAACAATGAAAAGAATTTGAAAGCGATCTTGGGGAAGGCCTGTGACTGATGGAATCCATTCTTATGTCACACTTGAAAAGAATTCAGAATAACTCCGGGGAAATTAGAGGAGTCAGGTAAGATCCTGGAAAAAGACCTGTGGGTTATGGGCCCACTGAAGAGAAAACACCGTTGGAACGGGATGTTGAACAGATAGATGATGCACCGGAACAATAGAAATATTTGAATGAGGTGACAACCTCGAATTAATTGGAACACAGGCGAATCTCCTGAGATGTCTTGAACACTCCGGAAGGATAAAATGGCGAGAGGCAAACGAGCAGGGAAAACACTTGATCCAAGGAAAAGAATGATCAACCCGAAAAACATGAATTGAGTCCACCGGAGAAGAGATGAAGAATGACGAACGAGACAAGAATTCATCGGTTGAAATGATATAGGAAGATTGAAGAGGCTCCACACGAATGGAATTGATGCTCGAAAGAGACTCAGGCTCCGGGAAGAAAAGGGTGGGAGGGCAGGAAAACAAAAGCAACTTGGAAGGGGAAACGACGAATATCTTGAAGAGAAAACACCGGTTGAAATCATTGAGGAAAGAAAGCAAAAACTTTGCACGAGTAGGATGGATACTCGATTATCGACTCCCGTTCCGAGAAGAAGAAGGGGTGGGCGTGTGGGAAAATAAAACACTGAGGATTGAACTCAAAGATGAAGAGGCTCGAGTCGACTTGACGAGAAATGCACCGGATGAAAATAGCTGAGGAACAATGATTGGAAAACCAACTGCGTGATCCTAAAGAAAAATTTGAAGGGGAAGAGAAGTGATTCAAAACACCTACGTCAAGATTCCTCACCAGAGCGACGAAGGGACTGACGAGTAAAAGAATTCCTACTCTCCGATATAAATAGACTCCAAAAATAGTTTTCTTCTAGACTCAACAACGGCCAAACTACACGATCAATCAAGGGGGCTCCTAGGGTTGGTCGAGGCTCTGATACCAACTTGTCACGCCCAATATGCGACCCTATCCAAAAGGAACTCGAAGGTCCCACCAAGGATAGACCCGCATATTGAAACGCTTTTGCAAGGTGGATATCATTACATCAACATTACATAATAGATGGGGATACATACAAGAGGCAAACAATGCCACACGAATACAACATCATCAAACATAAGATCACATCCGACTACGGATGAAACACAAACAGAAGCTCAAATGACATCCACCCTGCTAGCCCAGGCTGCTGACCTGGAACCTATCCCCTGAACGAAGAAGCAGAAGAAGAACTCAACGCAAGCAAGCATCGCTCTCGCGTCATGATCATCACATAACCTGTACCTGCAACTGTTGTTGTAGTAATCTGTGAGCCACGAGGACTCAGCAATCCCATTACCATGGGTATCAAGACTAGCAAAGCTTAAAGGGTAAGGAAAGGATAAGTGGTGAGGCTGCAGCAGCGACTAAGCATGAATGGTGGCTAACATACGCAAATAAGAGCGAGAAGAGAGCAAGCGGAACGGTCGTGAAGCTAGCAATGATCAAGAAGTGATCTTGTACTCCTACTTACGTCAAACATAACCCAGAAACCGTGTTCACTTCCCGGACTCCGCCGAAGGGAGACCATCACGGCTACACACGCGGTTGATGCGTTTTAATTCGGATCTGGTGTCAAGTTATCTACAACTGGACATTAACAAATTCCCATCTGCCTATAACCACAGGCACGGCTTTCGAAAGACTATACCCTGCAGGGGTGTCCCAACTTAGCCCATGATAAGCTCTCGCGATCAACGAAGGATATACCTTCTCCCAGGAAGACCCGATCAGACTCGGAATCCCGGTTTACAAGACATTTCGACAATGGTAAAACAAGACCAGCAAAGCCTCCCGCTGTGCTGACAAATCCCGATAGGAGCTGCACATATCTCGTTCTCAGGGCACACCAGATGAGCCAGGCGTCGGGTTGGCATAGACCCTGGTTGCCCAGGGGGCGCCGGACATCGCTCGGTTTGGACCAACACTTAGACAAGCACTGGCCCGAGGGGGGGGGGCGGTAAAATAAAGATGACCCTCGAGAGCGCGACTCCCAAGGGAAAAAGGGCTAGGTGAGGCAAATGGTAAAACCAAGGTTGGGCCTTGCTGCAGGAGTTTTATTCAAAGCGAACTGTCAAGGGGGTCCCATAAATCACCCAACCACGTAAGTAACGCAAAATCCGGGAACATAACACCGATATGACGGAAACTAGGGCGGCAAGAGTGGAACAAAGCACCAGGCAAAAGGCCGAGTCTTCCACCCTTTACCAAGTATATAGATGCATTAATAATAATATAAGAGATATTGTGATATCCCACAAAATCCTGTCCAGCATGGAGAAATCTTCAACTTCACCTGCAACTAGCAACGCTATAAGAGGGGCTGAGCAAAAGCGGTAACATAGCCAAACAACGGTTTGCGTAGGAAAGGTGTCAAAGGTTAGAGGTTCATGGCAATATGGGAGGCTTGATGAGCAAAAGATAGGTAACGCAGCATAGCGATAGAACGAAGCAACTAGCATAGCAAAGATAGTAGTGAGATCCAGGGTAGAGGTCATCTTGCCTGAAATCCTGCAAGGAAGAAGAACGAATCCATGCAGAAGACGAACGGATGAATCCACAAAGACGAACCAAGCGTAGATGAACGAATCCTCACGATCGCAACGAAACGGGAACTATCGAGAAGAAGCACACAACAAGGTAAACACACCACACAAGAACAAGGCATGATGCACAACAAGCATGATGCATGACAAAGCTACATGAAGCTACTCATGGCAAGAGATGATGCAAACCGGAGCAACACGACAAGGCAAGTTTAAATGAGGCCGGGAACAACATATAACAATTCCGGTAAGTCCTCATATGCATATTTCGAAATTGGTCCAGATCTGAATAAACCTTATGTTCAAGTTGTTAAACAGCAAGTTAAGATGCACCAAGATCATCTACACGAGATTCTAGTCAAGTTACATATAAAGATCATTTAGTTCGGTGCTACGGCCTACAAGATATGAGCAAAACAAGTTAAACATGGCATTGATGCAAAATGCACCCAAAAATCAAGCAAACACCTCAAATCAAGGATGCAACATGATAATATGAAACTACATGCAATTCTAAGCAAGTTTCATATAGAGCACACTCAAAACGGAGCAACGGTTCAACACACACACATGGAACAAGTTTAAAGGACAAGCTGTCCAAAACAGCCACTAGGAATATTGCAAGCATCAAAACAACATGCTACAGGACCTCAATAAGAAAACAAAAGGCATGGGCATGATGTACAGGTAGATCATAACAAAACATGAACACTGAGCTATCTCTAGAAATCACTAGAACATACTCAAACACACATGGCAAGATTGCATATTGTAACAGTTCAGACTTTGCAGAAAATAACATCAGGTTGCAATGTTTAGAGCTATCAAACAACATGTTACAGGAACTTATCATGGCAAACAAAGGCATGGCATGAATCTACTAATTGCATAGATCAAATGTCCTTTACTGACCATGAGCCAAAAAGGATCAGAAGATATGATGGCACCCACGTAAACATAGCAAGTTATATTACAGATTCAAACATGGCAGAAACAGAATTATGAAGGCATGTTGACGAGCTTGTGCAACTCACTACAGAGCAATATATGGCATGGAAAGGAAACCAACAGTAAGAAGGCATGTTTATGAAGCTAAGCATGAGAAGATCTAGTTCATGGGGTACATGGATCACTAACAAAACACATGGCAACAACTGAATTACATGTAAACAATCTGCCAGGAAACATTTTGAAGCAAAAGTAGAGCACGAAAATGACATGCTAGACTATTCCATAATTGCAACCAGGGGCATGAATGGATAGAGCATAACCATATGCTCAAAACACCCTTACTAAAGTATCTCAAAATATGCATGTATCTCTCTGTAGCATCAAGTTTACATGGCATCAAAATAACAGCATAACAGGGACTGAAATCAGCAATATCACGAAGCCTAGTTTGCATGCTTGTGCTAGTCACCACATTGATCACAAAAATACATGGTAAGCACCCCTGTAAAGAAGACATGGCATAGTTCAAAACACATGTAGACATCAACCTCATAGGATGCACACATCAATCATGGCAATAATGACAAATGAGCACGTTCTGTTAACAGACAACAGAAAACATTATGAAGCAGTCTTGCAACGATGATTCAGGCATCAAGATGAGCTCAAATGAACATGGTGCAATGGAATGAAATGATTTACTCGTTGAGACTAACAATTTAACATATTACACGCATGAAACGGAGCTACGGATGCAGAGATACGGCATGACGAACATGGCATGATAATGTCAAAAACCTTCGGGACTTAGCAGAAAAATGGACCTCGGGGGGAAAGTCAACGCAGCCGCGGATCTCACCGGAGATGGAAGGGACGGCGGCCGAGGTCGAGGGAGAGGCCGGGAGGAGCCGCCGGGGGCTCTGGATCGCCGGATCCGGTCCGGCCCGACCGGATCTGGGCAACGGAGGCAGGGCGGCAGCTCGGGGACGCTGGAGACGGCGCCACTCCGGCGAAGGGCGGCGCCGGCCGGGAGGCGGCGCGGGGCGCGCGGCCGAGAGGTTGGAGGCAGCGGGGCACGCCGGGCGGCGGCGGCCGGAGGATGGCGGCGGGGGCGAGGAGGCGGCGGTGGCCATGAGCGGGGCGCCGGCCGGCGCGGGGCTCGCGGTGGCGACGACGCGCGGGAGCCGAGCGGCGCTAGGGGCGGCGGCCGGGAGATCGGGCCCGGGCGGCGGTGGCGCGAGGGCCCGCGCGGGCCTGCGATGGGCTCCGCGGGCCGTGGCGGTGGGGGCAGCGTGGGAGGCCAGGCGGCGGCCTCTGATTGGCTGGGGCGCGGCGGCGCGGACGTGTCCAGCCGGGGGTGGACGCGTCTGGCGGCAGAGAGGGAAAAGCTAGGGTTAGGGGGGATTTTCATCCGCGAATTTGGACGGGTGGCACATATTTATAGTTAGAGGGAGCTAGGAGAGTCCAAATGGAGCACGTTTTTCGGCCACACGATCGTGATCGAACGACCGAGAGCATGGAGGGGATTTAGATGGGTTTTGGGCCACTTGGAAGGGGTGTTGGGCTGCAAAGAGAGAGGGGCTTTACGGTTACGTGGTTAACCGTTGGAGTACCAAACGACCTCCAAATGGCACGAAACTTGACAGGCGGTCTACTGGTGTTATACCAAGGCTGCTTGGCGAGACTCGGGCCATTCCGAGAAAGTTTAATCACCGCTCCCAACAGGAGACGAAAAGGGGGACGCTGGAGGACATAGGAGTGCCGGATTGCGAAACGGACAACGGGGAAAAATGCTCGGATGCATGAGGCGAACACGTATGCAAAATGAAATGCACATGATGACATGATAAAATGCAACACTCAAGCAAATGACATGGCAAAAAACGACGAATAACTGGCAGACACCTGACGCATCAGATCCGGGGCGTTACAAGCTGTGATGGTCTCTTTTCTGCGGAATCCGAGAAGTGAACACGGTTTTGTGTTATGTTTGACGTAAGTAGGAGTTCAGGATCACCTCTTGATCATTGCTAGCTTCACGTCCCTTCCATTTGCTCTCTTCTCGCTCTTATTTGCGTGTGTTAGGCACCATATATGCTTAGTCGCTGCTGCAACCTCATCACTTTACCCCTTCCTTTCCCTTTAAGCTTTGCTAGTCTTGATACCCATGGTAATGGGATTGCTGAGTCCTCGTGGCTCACAGATTACTACAACAACAGTTGTAGGTACAGGTTTTGCAATGATCTTGACGCAAGAGCGATGTTTGCTTATTTTCGAGTTCTTCTTCTGCTTCTTCTTCGATCAGGGGATAGGTTCCAGGTCGGCAGCCTGGGCTAGCAGGGTGGACGTCGTTTGAGTTTCTGTTTGTGTTTCATCCGTAGTCGGATGGTGCTCTTATGTAAGATGATGTTGTATTTGTTTGACATTGTATGCCTTTTGTATGTATCCCCATCTATTATGTAATGTTGATGTAATGATATCCACCTTGCAAAAGCGTTTCAATATGCAGTTCTATCCTTGGTGGGACCTTCGAGTCTCTTTAGGTTAGTATCACATATTGGGCGTGACAAGTTGGTACCAAAGCCTCGACCGACCCTAGGAGCCCCCTTGATTGATCGTGTAGTTTGGACGTTGTTGAGTCTAGAAGAAAACTGTTTTTGGAGTCTAGTTATATCGGAGAGTAGGAATTCTTTTTACTCCTCAGCCCCTTCGTCGCTCTGGTCAGGAATCTTGACGTAGGTGTTTTGAATTACTCCTCTTCCCTTACAAACTTTCTTTAGGATCACGCAGTTGGTATTCCAATCGTTGGTTCTCAGCTCTTTTCATCTGGTGCATTTCTTGTCAAGTTGACTCGAGCCTCTTCATCTTTGCCAAGTTCAATCCTCAGTTCACTCTCAACGAAGTTGTTTCTCTGCCCTCAGTTGTTTTCTTTTCCCACCCACCCACCCCTTTTTCTTCTCGAAGCCGGAGACATAATTGAGTATCCATCCTACTCGTATAAAGCCTTTTCCTTCTTTCAACCGGTGTTTTTCTCTTCAAGATATTCGTTGGTTCCCCCTTCCAAGTTGCCTTTGTTTTTTTTCCGCCCTCCCAACCTTTTTCTTCCCGGAGCCTGAGTCTGTTTCGAGCATCAATTTCATTTGTGCGGAGCCTCTTCAGTCTTTTGTCAATTGTTTCAACCGGTGAATTCTCTTTTGTTCGTAATTCTTCATCTCTTTTTCTTCTCCGCTGGATTCAATTACAGTTTTCGGTAGTGATTATATCCTTTCCCTTGGATCAAGTGTTTTCCTTGCTCGTTCGCCTCTCGCCAGTTTATCCTTCCGGAGTGTTCAAGACATCTCAGGAGATTCGTCTGTGATCCAATTAATTCGAGGTTGTCACCTCATTTAAATATTCCAATCGTTCCGGTGCTTCATCTATCTCTTTAACAATCCTTTCCAACGATGTCTTTAGTGGGCCCTAACCCATAGTTCTTTTCCCAGGATCTTACCTGGCTCTTCTAATTCTCCCGGAGTTATTCTCAAATTCTTACCAAATGTGACGTAAGAATGGATCCCATCAATCAGATGGCTTTCCAAGATCGATTTCAAATCATTTTCATTGTTGGCTCAACTTCTTCGTTCTTCATTCTCCCAGAGCATCTCAGTAAATTTTGGTGCTGTTTCTCGTCGTCATTTGAAGACAGAAGAAGAGTTTTTCCTCTAAATCTTTGCCCGTTCTCTCAAAGATTCGCGGTTCTAGCTTCATGTTATCAGTCTCGAATTATTCCATTTGTCAGATATTCCTTTGCTTACCCATCCGGAGTATGTCAGGAGTTGTTTTTCCATTTCTTTCACCGGAGGCCATCATTCCAGTTATCGTTCTCTATTTATCCCGGTGCTTCGTTCAAGTGTTCTTTAATCAGCTCATGATCTCTTTGTTCTTTTGCATCTAAATCCCCTCTAGCTTATTGGTTCTTCTAATTCTTCCCGGTGAGTCAGTTTCTTTCATCAGTCATTTTCGAATTCTTATGGTGGTTCGTTCAAGATTCTTTTTCCTTGATTATCACTTTAATCCATTCGTTCTTTCGAATCCTATAGGTGGTTCATGAAGACCTTCTCAAGTTTGCGATGCGTCATTTCTCAATTCTTTTCAACAAGAATAAGTTGCATGCCAAATCCGTGGCTTGTCATCAATTAAATTTGATGAAGGATAAGCATACAATAAATCTTATTCTTATTTCATCCAAGTGATTAATCCTTTTCTTCGGTGTTTGTTCTTGTTGAATAAATTCTAGTTCCAAGTGTTTTCATCTTTTCTTTTCCGGAGTTTTAATTTCCTCAGCCATTTCGTCGGAACCTCCATCTAAATCATCGCATGCTTTAATCTTATTCTTTAATCCTTCATTCTATCTCATCATCCTTTTGTTACCGGAGTTCTTCATGGTGGTTCTTCATGATTTAATTCATTCCTCAAGTGTTCATCAAGATTCTTGTAGGCGAAGCTCAAGTATTCTTCTTCTTGCTTCGCGAGGTGCATTTAATTCTCCGTAACTTTTGAAATGGAGTTTTGCATTTCTTCTTTCTTCCCAGTTATTTAATCTTTTCCGCTCATGGTCGATTATCAGCTCATAAACTTTGAGATGTTATCCATAAGTCCACATCAAGCTTATTCTTTCGTTGTTGATTTTCTCAACAACTCCATTCAATCCTTCTAAATTCTTTTCATTCAATTCTCTTTCAATTCTTCCGGAGGTTTTGTGTTGTTCCTCTCATCAAGTGTCATTCCATCCACTCAAGCTCGTGTTCTATTCCTCCATGTTTCAGCTAGAGTGCTGCCTAAATCCTTTCAGTCTTATTCGTTTCTTATCTCGTTCTAACCGGAGTGGTTTCATAGTCTATCTGATTCCGTGAGCTTTCGATTCTCGTCATTCTCATCGTTCCTCTATTCTTCTCGAGTGCTCTCGATTATTTGCTTCTTCTCTTGAGTTCTTGTTTCACCTCTTCCTCTTTCTCTTTCGTCTCGCTCCTAAGATCCCGGGATGAGATCTCTTGTTAGTGGAGGAGTGTTGTAACGCCCCGGATCCGATGCGCCAGGTGTCCGCCAGTTAGTCGCAGTCATTGCCATGTCATTTGCTTGCGTGTTGCATTTTGCCATGTTGTCATGTGCATCTCATTTTGCATACGTGTTCGTCTCATGCATCCGAGCATTTTCCCCGTTGTCCGTTTTGCAATCCGACACTCCTATGTCCTCCGACGTCCCCCTTTTGTCTCTCGTTGTGAGCGGGTGTTAAAAATTCTCGGAATGGCCCGAGGTTTGTCAAGCAGCCTTGGTATACCACCGGTAGACCATCTGTCAAGTTTCGTTCCATTTGGAGGTCATTTGATGCTCCAGCGGTTAACCGGGTAACCGCAAAGCCCCTTTTGTCTTGCAGCCCAGCACCCCTCCAAAGTGGCCCAAAACCCATCCAAACCCCCTCCATGGTCTCCGTCGTTCGATCACGATCGTGTGGGCGAAAACCACACCTCATTTGGACTCTCCTAGATCCCAGAATCTATAAATATGTGCCCCTCCCCGAAATCTCGCGTAGATGAAGCCCTAGCCCTCTCCCTCCTCGCGCCGCCAGACATGTCCGCCCGGCGGCCGGACACGTCCACTACGCCTCCACGTCGCCCGGACCAACCACAGGCCGCCACGTCACCCCCGCCGTCGCCCGGACCAACCACCGCCCGCCACCTCAGCCCGGGTGTCGGAGGCGATGACCACGGGTAGCCTAGCCGGCTCCCTTTGGCCCTCAGAAAAAACAATGGGCCGACGGAGCCTTGAGGCGCCCAAGACACGGGGCCGCCTTCTTCCGGCCGGCTATCGCTTAGGCCGACTAGCGGAAGGCGGCCCGGCCATAAACAATCTTCGAGGGGCACCACAACAGGGCCGACTCCAAGAAAGCCGGCCCATGAAGGACCGGCTCCAAGAAAGCCAGCCCATGAAGGACCGGCTCCAAGAAAGCCGGCCCATGAAGGACCGGCTCCGAGAATGCCGACCCGTGGCAGGCAGCCATGGGCCATACCCTATAGTCAACCCCGCATAACAGTGACGAGACGGGGCGTGGCTACAGTGGACCCTGCCACCCCCGAATCTCAAAGCAAGCATGGCAACAGTACGCCGTATAGGGCGGACATCTCCTGTCCAGCGAGGCACTGCTGCCATGCCAATCATGACGCCATCCACGATGGGCCACTGGTATGGCCCAGAAGCGGCGGCCCCCTTCGGTCAGAGAGACATCCGAAGGCGGCCTAGCCTCCCCTAGCCGGCCTAAGCCCAGGCCGGCTTCCTGCAGCCGGCTTGCTCCCCTCCCCAGGGCGCGCGCACCATCAAGCAGACAAGACGAGGTAAGGCTACAGTGAGCGCCCGCAAGGCGGCGGCACTGTAGCCATGCTTACCTCGACAAAGCCCTCGTCATCAGAGGCGTGGCGATAGTAACTAGCCCCCGACAAGACCCCCCAAGCAGTGGGGCCAGTAGTCAGCGGGCCCCAGAAGCCGGCGGACGTAGACGCTGACAGCCTGGGCCCACGCCCAGGCCGGATTACCATTGTACCCCCGGGGGTAGGCCTATATAAACCCCTCGGGACACCCATGCAAAGGGTTGATCTCAGAGAGTTTTAGACACTACCATAGGGAGAGAAGAGAGCTAGCCTTGCCCTTCTTCCTCCTTCCACCGAACAGCTCAAGGAGCCTCTTGTAGCTTCTTATCGATCTAGTGATCATGCGGAGACCCCGCAAAGCAGGAGTAGGGGTATTATCTCCACGGAGAGCCCCCAACCTGGGTAAGATCCGCCGGCGTGCATGTCTTCGCCTTATCCCGTTTCCAGGCACCGGCGATGTCTTACTGGCTCCCACAATGATAAGCCATCCATTGGCATATGTCGTACCTACCACCCAACATTTGGCGCCCACCATGGTGCTAGGTGCACTGTCGTCCGGAGACCTGCTCTGGACGGGAACCCTCTTCCTCCCCAGCGAGCGTAGCCAGCCCAGCACGCCCGATGGCGCTTGCGCCGACACGCTGCAAAGCGTCGACGATGCCTGCGCAGCGAGCTGCCTCGCCGATCTTCTTGGCGAGGCTCGCATCTCCGAGGAGCCCGCATCCGACGCGGGCACAGGCTGCCCCGAGAGCTGCCTCGTCAGCCTCCTCGACCAACTCCACATCTCCGGCGAGCCTACCGCGGACTTGGAGTCAGTCGGCTCCACCGACCCGATGCTTGTCGATTCCGACACGGCGTCGCTCGATGCCTTCCCCTCCAACGTGATCGTCTTCGACGACCCTCTCCCTCGAGCCGACAGTGGCGGCAGCACCGTCAGCGAAGTGCTTGTCATAAGCCACGGCACCGCCTCCGATGAGAACGCCCGCGACGCCCTACAGGCCGCTTTGCACGACCTGTCCGCCCCCATCCCGGCGGATGCTGACGCTGAGGCGCTGGAGGCAAGCCGCCTTGCCCTCCTTGCGGAGGGCAGAAGATAGCCACCATGAGACGCCTCACGGAAGCCCATCAGCGCGAAGTTGACCGCGCCGCCTTCGGCACACCGCCTCCAGAAGGGCCAAGCCGAGTCGGCGTCGTCAAGAAACACGGCGTGGCCATCGCCAGCATGCTGGGAGCGGACCGCCCAGTCTACACCACGCCCCTCGAGAATCTGCTCGCCGCCCAGTCGATCGTTGATGAGCTAAATGGACTGGGGGCCGACGAGCTCCCCTACATGACCAGACGCATCCAGCAGCTGATCGATGCGGCCGCAACACGGCATGAAGTCGATGTCCGAGCTGGAAGCCCCCCTCGCCGAGAGCACGACGCTATGTCGCGTACGCCGACTGCGGGAGGCGCCCGTACAAGATAGTAGAAGGAGCGGGCTGCCAGCCGCAGCCGGACTCGCATTACCATCGAGCGCGAGGCAGAAGGCCGCCCCCGAGGAGTGGAGCGACGAGGCGACCTGCCTCCTCCTCCGCCTCACAGGGAAAGATATCCTACCCCGCCGCCTGTCGAGCATCGGACTCTCAGTGGCCGACTTGGTTGCCGCGAAGGAGTCGGCGAGAATGACGCCCGCCATCGGATCGACCGCCTAGCGCGATCCCTGGCCCTGGAAGAAGAAGATGATGTCGGCCCGCCTTGTTTCGGCCCCCACATCCGCGACGAGCCCTTTCCCAAAGGGTTCTCGCTCCCAAGAGACACGCCCAAGTACAACGGCTCCGTGAAGCCAGAAGACTGGTTGATCGACTAGTCCACCGCCGTTCGCATAGCGAATGGCAATCGACGCGTTGCCGTGAAATATGTCCCCCTGATGCTCCAAGGCACGGCGCGCACCTGGCTCAACAGCCTCAAGCCTTACAACATCAACAGCTGGCTAGGCTTCACCGAAGCCTTCATACGCAACTTCACCAGCACCTACAAGCGGGCTCCCAAGCACCGATAGCTCTCCTTGTGCGTACAAGAGCCCAGCGAATCAACCCGCGATTACCTCATGCATTGGGCCGAGCTCCGCAACTCCTGCGAAGGGGTGCACGAGGTCCAGGCCATAGAGTATTTCACCGCTGGGTGCCGTGAGGGCACTCTCCTCAAGCACCGACTCCTCTACGACGAGCCGGCAACCCTTGATGAGCTACTGGTCATCGCGGACAAGTATGCCACAGCCGACTCCTCAATGAAGACTGAGCTCCGGGTAGACGCCTCCGGAAAAGTGTTGACGCCGGCTCCCAAGACGCCGGCCGAAGAATCAAGCCGACGCCCGTATCAAAACAACCACAAGCGCAAGGCCCCTATGCCGCCTTCCACCAGTCGGCAGGTGGCCAGGATCGAAGAAGAGCAGCCTGAGGGACGGCCGGCTCCGAAGAAGTAGAAGGGCGGTAGGCCGGCTTGGCAGCCGACTTTCTCCTACGAACAAACCCTCGACACCCCCTGCAAGTTCCACAGCAGCGCGAAGCCGTCCAACCATACAACACGGAAGTGTCATTGGCTCACCCGAATCTCCAAGGGCGAGGAGCTGTTGCCGCCTCCGCCTGTAGGCCAGCCGCCTCCTCTCCCGCAGCAGCCGGCCGCTCGGCCTGCAGTCGGAGCCATCCAAGATGAGTTCCCCGACGAGCAAGCCGCCTACGTCGTGTTCACCTGCCAGCCAGAAGATCGGCGCAGCCGGTGCCGACAGCAGCAAGAAGTCAACGCAGTCGCCTCCAGTAACCCTGAGTTCATGCATTGGTCAGAAAAGCCCATCAGCTGGAGCCGAGACGGGCAGCCAGAGGTGATGCCATCTCCTGGCTCCTATGCCCTGGTTCTGGATGCCACCCTGGCGACAGAGAGGCGTGCCACCCGATTCTCCCGCGTGCTGATAGACGGCGGGAGCAGTATCAACATACTGTACCGAGATACAATGGAGAAGCTCAACATCAAGCCAAAGCAACTCATGCCAAACCGGACTATGTTCCACGACATCGTACCCAGCCTGTCCTGCTCACCAATCGGCAAGATCAAGATGGATGTCCTCTTTGGGGACAAGAATCATTTCCGCCGAGAGGCAATATGGTTCGAGGTAGTGGATTTGGAGAGCCCGTACCATGCATTGCTTGGCCGACCAGCGTTGGCCAAGTTTACGGCTGTGCCCCACTACGCCTACCTCAAGATGAAGATGCCGAGTTCCAAGGGCATTATCACCATAGCCGGAGACTATAAGAAGTCCTCTAAGTGTGCAGCAGCCAACAGTCGGCTAGCCGAGTCCCTCGTGATCGCCGAAGAGAAGAAGATGCTGGATCAAATTGTGACCTTGGCTGGCAAGCAGCCGGCCTTGTCCCCTGACCCCAAAGAATGTGAAGCTCAAGGTTCTTTCCAGCAGGCCAAGGAGACAAAGAAGATACCTCTGGACCCAGAGCATCCGAAGAGGCACGCTGTCATAGGCGCAGGCCTTGACAGCAAATAGGAAGGCGAGCTCGTCGATTTCCTCCGTGAGAATCGAGACATCTTTGCATGGTCCCCCAAGGACATGCCGGGTGTCCCGACGGATTTTGACGAGCACAAGCTACACGTCCGATCTGATGCAAAGCCGGTCAGGCAGCCCTTGCGCCGCCTGTTGGAAGAGAAGAGAAGAGTAGTCAGAGAAGAAATAGCCCGGCTTCTGGCAGCCGGCTTCATTATGGAAGTGTTCTTTACAGAATGCCTTGCCAACCCGGTCCTCGTGTTGAAAAAGAACAAGCAGTGGCGCATGTGCATCGACTACACCAGCCTCAACAAAGCTTGCCCTAAAGATCCATTCGCCCTGCCAAGGATCGACCAAGTGATAGACTCCACAGCCGGATGCGAGCTGTTGAGTTTCTTGGATGCTTATTCAGGCTACCACCAGATAAAGTTGAACTCGGCTGATCGCTTGAAGACCGCCTTCATCACCCCATTCGGAGCTTTTTGCTACCTGACTATGACATTCGGCTTGAGAAATGCCGGTGCCACCTTTTAGCGTTGCATGCAGAAATGCCTCCTCAAGCAACTCGGCAGAAATGCCCACGTCTACATAGACGATGTCGTGGTGAAGACGGAGAGGCACGGCGCCCTGCTGGAAGACCTCAAGGAGACCTTTGAGAATCTGCGCCGGTTTCAGATCAAGCTCAACCCGGAGAAATGGGTGTTCGGGGTACCAGCCGGCCAGCTTCTGGGATTTCTAGTCTCCGAACGCGGCATCGAGTGCAACCCAGTGAAGATCAAGGCTATAGAGAGAATGAAGGTCCCTACCAAGCTGCGAGACGTCTAAAAGTTCACCGGATGCTTGGCCTCTTTGAACCGCTTCATGAGCCGGCTCGGAGAGAAGGCTCTCCCCCTCTATCGACTCATGAAGAAGTCCACTCACTTTGAGTGGAATGACCAGGCAGACCAAGCTTTCCACGAGCTGAAGAAGATGTTGTCCACACCACCAGTCTTGGCAGCCCCAACTGAGAAGGAACCCATGCTCCTCTACATCGCCGCTACCAGCCAGGTGGTCAGCACGGTCATCGTAGTCCAGCGTCCCGAAGAAGGCCGGGCTCAGCTAATCCAGAGGCCGGTATATTATTTGAGCAAAGTATTGTCCGCCTCAAAACAGAACTACCCGCACTATCAGAAAATGTGCTATGGTGTGTACTTCGCCTCCAAGTGTCAGGACCCCGATCCTATGCCACATCGATCTAGCATGTAACACCTCATATCACTTTGCGGCCTCACGCACGGTATTCCCACGGGTGTCGCCTTACCAGGCCCGGGACCGTTTGCGCCTTTTTGGCTCACGTATATGATAGTGCCGCTAGCATCCATATGACAAAGAACCCGGGCTGACATGGCTAGTCGTGAACCCAAAGTGGCACTAACTTACAGGGACATGCATACATGACCCAAGAACGAATGTGTCGGTCATCAAGGAGTGAATCCGGGCTGTAGCAACTGGGCTAGCAGGACTTTGGTAAACCGGGCTGTAGCAGGCTAACAGGACTCCAGTAGACACCGCGTGACATTTCCCCGAAGGGACAGACACAGGAACGAAGAAGGACACATGCCGGCCAGCCTAAGTGTTCCGGAGCAGTAGCAAGCTACCATGGCTCAGTGGAAGCACTAGGAGACATTTCCCGGTAAGAGAGGCTACCAAGGATAAACAACTAGGTTGTCAGATCCCACACATACCAAGCATTTCAATAACATACACACAATATGCTCGATATGTGCACATACACCATGGCATCACAACATGACTCTATGACTCAAGTGTTTTATTCAATAGGTTCCGAGGAGCGAGATATTACAAACATGGGTCTCATGACCCAGCATTCAGAGCACACAAGTCAAGCACAAGCGGAAGCTTAACATGTCTGAGTACAGACAACTATAAATGAAAAAGGCTGAGAAGCCTAACTATCTACCAAATACTGTTGAGGGCACAAGATCGTAGCTGTGGTAACAAGCTAAACGTCGAAGTCCACACGGTACTACTAGCGAGACTGAAGTCTCTCTGCAAAAACATAAATTAAGCAATGTGAGTACAAATGTACCCAACAAGACTTACATCAGATCTAACTACATATGCATCATTATCAACAAGGGGATGGTGGGGTTTAACTGCAGCAAGCCAGCTTTGACTCGGTGGCTATCCTGAACTATGACTACAAGTAACTCTTTTGAGGTGGCGCACACAAGTCCACATATTCACCATATCAATACACCACTATGGATCCACTCCCGTCTCCCTATGAGAACGCCATCCATAGCACTCACGCTTATCTTGCGTATTTTAGAGTATCCACTTTCACTTGTCTATGAACCGTACAGGCAACCCAGAAGTACTTTACCGTGGACACGTCTATTCGAATAGATGATGTTAACCCTGCAGGGGTGTACTTCTTCACACACGCTCTCGCCACTTACCGCCATGTACACATCATGTATCTCGGCAACCTTCAAGTGGAAGCCTAGCGAGGGTGTCGGCCACGACCTGACTAACCACACAAGTCTCTCGTCCAGGTTTATCGCCTATTCGGGTTCCATCCGCAAGGAGATCTGGCCGGGGTGTCGCTCACGGCCCCAAACGATGTGTGCAGGGTTCCCAAGCCCACCTCGACGGGTGGATCTACGCTTGGTACATCGTGCCATGGTGCCTAGTTTGTCCCAAGCCCACCTGTACCGGGTGCCACTTGGTAGACTACTAACACAACCTACAAACACCAGAAACTAGTTGCAACTCCTGGACAGAGATCAGGTTGATTAATAAGTCGAGAGGGGCACTTAAGCATTCCAATGCGTGGTAGTAGCTGTTCATGGATCACAAACACAGAACTCAGTTCCTGAGGACGGCTGTAATGAGACAACCCACCATGTACTCCTACATGGCCTCTCACCGCTACCTTTACCAAATCACATTCACACACTTAGACCACACACAGTAGGACATGTTCACACACCTCCAATTCATCCCCGATGAATCAGACCTGACTCAACTCTTAGCAGTAGCAGGCATGACAAACAAGCATGAATGAATTGGCACATCAGGGCTCAAAGAACTCCTACTCATGCTAGTGGGTTTCATCTATTTACTGTGGCAATGACAGGTCATGCAGAGGAAAGGGGTTCAACTACCGCAGCATGTAATAGTTGAATCGTTGTTGTCCTAATGCAGTAAAAGAGAGCAGGAGCGAGAGAGTGGGATTGTATCAGAATGAACAAGGGGGTTTTGCTTGCCTGGCACTTCTGAAGATAGTATAGTTCTTCATCGGTGTCATCAATCACATCGTCGGTACATGTCTACTGAGAGGGGACAAGCACCGACAAACAAAGAAGAAACACAATCAATGCAATGCAACAATATGATGCATGAATGTGACATGGCAATATGCTGTGGTTTGAGCAAATGCAACTAAAACCAGATTAAATGAAGTTGGTTTGAATCCAAGATTCAAATTCAAACTCCACATGTGGTTATTTAAATGTCATTTAATTGAATTGTCCTAAACAGTAGTCATAAGTTTTTCTAACATGCATGAAAATGGTACATATGGATAGATTGGATTTTTCTGATCATATTTCGTATATAATTTATTTCATTTGGAGTTACGGTTGAATTTCTATGATTTTTAGAAGTTAGCACTATTTTCTGGAATTTCCTGAATTAAAATTAATCCAGAAAATGAGTTATGGCGTCAGCACTATGTCACTGTGACATCAGCAGGTCAACTAACCCGGTCCAGGTCAAACCTGAAGTATGGGGTCCACATGTCAGCGACACAGTTAACCAACAGGGTTAATTAAAATTAAACTGAACCTAATCTAGTTTAGTTAAGGCCTGGGCCCACATGTCAGTGGCTAACCTAACTAACTAAGTTAACTAACGCTAATTAATCTATCGCTTAATTAAGCAGGGGCCTGGCCCAGACGTCAGTGGGTTAGGGGAAAGTCAAACCCCGGTCAAACGGGGTCAAACCCGCCGGACCTAGTCCACGGCTCGTCGCCGGCGACGACAGGGACGACGGGGCGGCTCGGGAATGCTCTACAGGGCACCATTTTACTTGTGGTTTGCGGCTACGGCTAGCTGGCAATGCGGAGCATCTAATGGAGCGAACGGGAGGAGCTGGGGTGGCCTGAGCCGACGGCGGCGAGCTCCAAGGCGGCGGCCGGAGTTCGGCCAACGACGGTTTCGGCGCCATGGTGCATGGGAGGAGGAGCTGATGGGTGCTACGGGCTCCTGGGAGTGCACTGAGTGCAGTGACGCGCTCGGTTTGGACAGAGGTGAACCAAAACGACGACGGCGAAAGTCCGGCGCCGGTGAGGTTTCGGTCTCGACGGAAACGAGGGCTACGATGAGCTAATGGGCATGTGAGTAGAGGTGATCAGTAGAGGAGCTTACGGCTAGTTGAGAGGTGGTCTTGGCGTGCTTGGGGAAGCACTGGAGCGAGCGGGGCGGTGAGAGGGATCTCCGGCGGCCGAGACGAAGATGATGAAGACGGCGTCGATGCAGGGCCTCCGGCGATGCATGGCTAGACGGAGAGGACGAGGGAGGCGTGGCGATGCTCGTGGACACGTCAGAGAGGCTCGGGGTTGGCTGCGGCTGCGGCTATGGCGAACGGCGGCTGCGGTGGCGTTCGGTGGTGAGAGGGAGAGAGAGAGCAGAGGAGGGGAGAGTGTGCAGCGAGTGAGGGAGAGGAGCGAGGGGACACGGGGCATCGTCGTGGTGTGCTAGGAGGGGCCGGGGAAGCAGGAGGTGGCTGGGGCAGCGTCGGCGCTGGCCATGCACCTGTTTGTCCTCCTGGCAGAGGAGGAAGAAGACGGTGCTGCCCCTTTGGGCTGGGCTGCTACGGTGCTGGGCCAGGTGGGCTGCAGGTAAGTCCAGGTGAGTTGCTCTCTCTCTCTCTTTTATTTATGTTTTCTATTTTTTTCTGCAAGTTTGTGGCTTTTCTAAAAATACTTAGGTATTTTCAAAAATCACCTAACTGCACATTCCCATTGTTTAGAACATATCCAACATGGAACATATCAGTTTAGGATTATTTGGACATTATTTCTTATATAACAGAAATAATTCCAACCCAAATATATTATTGATTTAAATCAAAGGCCCAAATAAATTATCTCTGTGACTCCAAAAATATTGGTTTGAATTTCACCTCATGCCAATATTTTCACAGAATAACAGGAACATTTTCTTGGACTCATTTGATGCGATTTAAATGTTGGTTATTTTTAGGGGTTTTCTGAGGCTTTGAAAATTCCTCAATTCAAATTTCGTTTGAATTTAAACATGATGCACACATGGAAGCTGGCATAGGTCAGACCAGAATTAGGGATGTGACAACTCACCCTCACTAAGCAAAAATCTCGTCCCGAGATTCAAGCGTAGGGTAAGATGAAGGGGGAACACAAACTAACACAATCTTCACAATCCAGGGTGCACTTCATAAAGGCGTTGATTTGATCACCATCTTTGTCTTGTCGTCTTGTTTTGAGAACTCCAGCTAACATGACAAGGAGAGAAGAAGGAGACTCTAGAAGGATCGATCTTTTCAAAGATTGAACAACTCAGGATCAACTCACGGAGTAAGACATAGCACATCTCTCGAGCTGGGACACGAAACACACATCTAGAGGGATGGAGTGGAACAGATGACGAGGGTTCACTAGGTAGACAACAATTCCACACCTAAGAGGGTGGTGAACGGTTGTCAACGTAGCGAGGAGTTGAGTTACCATGATACCACAACGAGACACCTTAGGGATGGTGACTCGTAGATATATCCCCTTAGGTGGCAAAAAGAATTACCTTTGATTCAGAGATCATTGAAACTCTTTTATACCAGCCTAAGGCAATTCTCGAGCGACCATTTGGAGGGGTTCGGTAGAATGGCATACTCGGACTGGAATGGATGATGTGGATTACCTTGTTGAAGATAACGCAATGGATGGTTTTTCTTATCATCAAAGATGGATAGGACCCATGGTAGGACCACATATGAAATGATCCTGATCAGTAATTACTGAGAAGGGTAATCCAGGGTAGGGTGGCATGATGGCGTGCAAGCTAGAAAACAAGGTGCAAATGTTGGGAATGATTCTAGTAACTGGGGAGAGGCTCAACAGTAGAGAGTGAGTCCACTGTTGAAAAGTTATAGCATAACCAAAGAAATTGGGAGCAATCCCAGTTAGTGTTGATGATAACACCTAGTGCTTGTGCGGGATCTCAAGAACTTGAGCATTTCCATATTCATCAAGGTTTTACCAATATCCATGTCAAGGATCCTGGCAACACAACATACCACCATGATGAATACTAATGGACGATGCAGATGCAAACAAAGATAACACCTTCTCAGATTTCACCTTAGCGAGGCCAAGGAAACAGAATCTGGATGATCGACCGAGAGACATTTAGCACTCCGCTTCTAATGTTCTCCTTGATGTGCTAGCGTATCCCATTCATAGATATGGTTTGGTACCTAGAACATCAAGTAAAAGGTCGGACTTCGGAAGCACAAGAATCCGTAAGGATTGACTACGGAGGTAAATCCTACGAAATCCTCATGGGGAGGTGGCGAACTTTCTTCAATCAAAATACTACAATCATAGGTCTTCTGGCTGGGTGTGTTGGCCACGACATCCACTTTACCAGATTACAGAGAGACCAATATAATAGTTCTTGGGAAATGTTCCAACTATCATATCTGCCTGAGATTCAGATCTGGTTGGGGTCAGGACATTCCAGACTCATCAAGGTCTAGAAATAAAAATGAAAGTTTGCAAGATAAATTGACGAGATGATGTTGTGAGATTCTCGGGGAATGAACTACGATAGCAAGCTCCAAAACATGAGCTGGTTCTGCTACATACATGTGAACACACTGTCCTAGACAAGCATGACCACATAGTAGTCTTATAATAAAACACTACCGAGTTCTGGTTGGGAACCATCAACGAGGATATCGGAGTCCTTACATAAGTCCGGATTAGCTCTTATGAAGGAACTCCTTCTCATTAAACAAATCAATCAGTGGCTTGGTGTGCTAGGGATACATATGGAATGAAGGTTGCAAGTCTCCAAACCACAGAATACTTTGCACGTATGCATGACTGATTTGGGATTCCAAAGGAAGCAACATTCACTTTCTCGAATCCACGGTGGCAACTTGCATCAAATGCACATGAACTGGAGGAAGTCACTTCTTACATCCGAACATATGCTTGATGAGCTAGCATGAAGAAATGCTTTTCAAAAGTTTCCAACACTAGCTTAATGTTCAACAAAATTTTGGAGAAGACGAGGATGTTGTCGATGGCTCAACAACAATTCATCCAGGTTTCCATATGAACGGAATTCCACAATTATGTGAACAAGGTGATAGCATTGGTCAGACTCGAAAGATATAATGGTGTATGCTCGAGGAAACAACCACGAGTAAGACATCATTATGAATATTGTTGGTTCTGATTTGATTTGACGATAGCCCATACTCAAATCAAAGATTGGGTAAGATGATAGGTCCATAAACTGATCACGGGGGTCAATAGATGAAAATACCATCTTTCTTCAACACACATACAAAATATCCCTTGGAAATGAGCTAAGTCAGGTAAGCCTTTATCTTCCAACCCTCCAAGTTGTTGTTTAGCTTAACCAACTAGCTCAGGGTATCCAACATAGATTCTTGGAGAAGGGGTGGTTCATAGAGAAACCAACTTGATCACGAGCTTAACATAGCGATCAAGTGACAACCTGGTGATACTTCTGAGAAGACATTCAGAAAATCACGAACCACCACATGTTACTAAGCTCGAGAAAAATCTTGCTTTTCAGGGCAAGACAATATGAACAATGAGTGAGGATTTGACCAAATCCTAACTCATCAATCGAAGGGTGCACCGAAATAAGGACTAGGTAGCACGATCAGTATTAGAATGATGATTCAAGAACCAACACGCTAAGAATGAAATTATTGTCCTTTAACTACCAAGCAACAAGGTTGCTAGGATTATTGATTTCACACATCACGATTCACTTGTCGACATTTTGGTTGCAACAACACGGAACCGAGAAATGAATAATGATGGAGAGAGTATCACTGTATCAAGAGTTCATAGGATGGTGTGCAATTCCCTTGATATTCTTGATATAAAGATGGTAATACTCCAAGGTGGAGCAGAACAAAAGCTAGATTAGCATTTTGATCTGCAGAACACAACTGCTTTGACCCAATCCTGGATATGGATGAGGTATTGGAGTTTGTTTCTCCTATTCATTCTGGAATAGAATGGCTTGACGGACCACAAGAGTAATAGGCACCGATAAACACGAATGCATGACTACTCCTGACTATCAACTGATAGACGGGGGTCAGAAAACAACTAAAGAGGAACAACTCAAAAGAACATATGATTTTCTGAGTTGCGGATGCATGGATTAGCATGTCGAACGAGTTCAACACATTTCTTTCGGATAACCCATGCAGAAAGGTAGAACTGGCAGAGTAACAACATAGAATCGAGAACTCATCAAGAACACTATGGTTGTGATCTTTTGGTTCAAAGAACTTCTGCCATAAATGGTTCATAGTATTTGGAAGAAGGAAATACCACGGACCTCAAGGACTAACGCAAAGGTTACTAATAACCTAAGGGAGCTAGAAATTACTATCAACATGAAGTAAGTAGGGTGAATCTTGGGTTCAAAACCCAGAAGTAGAATACCTACTAACTAGTTGGCATCACGGGATGCTTTCGAGGATGATGGCCAGAATCATCATACTGGGACACAGAACATGGCTAGATTACTAGGTGATACTCTAGACATCTAGTAGTCATAATAATAACTCGAACATATATGTCGAGGCAATAGAGCACCTCAACTCACTGATTAGTGTGGTTAATCTGGCCCAAAGGAACATCGAAACTAGAGGGAAAGGATTTGCAAATGCATCAGACTATTTAGAAACCTGGGATGACTCGGACAGCATAACGGCTGTAAATGCTCAAAAGAATTTGAGACATGCTACAAAAATGGTGGCATAACCACTCATAAGCACATTATCAAGGTTTCGAGATCAACAGTTAACATACGGAGGTAGAAACTGAAATGAGGCTTAAATCCAATGAGTCTACTGATTAGTAACATGTGATCCTCATAGAAAGAAGAGAAACCCTAGTTCCTTAACCCCGTAGGAAAGATAAGATGACTCAGATCAGAAGGGCATAAGGTATAAGGAGTAAAAAGAGCCTTACGTTCCCAATCACAATCAATTCCCTTATATAACTAAAGAATTTCTAGACTCAACTTTGACCAGTTTGGCTTGGTAATCCTACAGGCAGTCAAGCTCTAATACCAAAGCTGTCAGGACCCCGATCCTATGCCACATCGATCTAGCATGTAACACCTCATATCACTTTGCGGCCTCACGCACGGTATTCCCACGGGTGTCGCCTTACCAGGCCCGGGACCGTTTGCGCCTTTTTGGCTCACATACATGATAGTGCCGCTAGCATCCATATGACAAAGAACCCGGGCTGACATGGCTAGTCGTGAACCCAAAGTGGCACTAACTTACAGGGACAGGCATACATGACCCAACAACGAACGTGTCGGTCATCAGCGAGTGAATCCGGGCTGTAGCAACTGGGCTAGCAGGACTCCGGTAAATCGGGCTGTAGCAGGCTAACAGGACTCCGGTAGACACCGCGTGAGATTTCCCCGAAGGGACAGACACAGGAACGAAGAAGGACACATGCTGGCCAGCCTAAGTGTTCCGGAGCAGTAGCAAGCTACCATGGCTCAGTGGAAGAACTAGGAGACATTTCCCGGTAAGAGAGGCTACCAAGGATAAACAACTAGGTTGTCAGATCCCACACATACCAAGCATTTCAATAACATACACACAATATGCTCGATATGTGCAAATACAACATGGCATCACAACATGACTCTATGACTCAAGTATTTTATTCAATAGGCTCCGAGGAGCGAGATATTACAAACATGGGTCTCATGACCTAGCATTCAGAGCACACAAGTCAAGCACAAGCGGAAGCTTAACATGTCTGAGTACAGACAACTATAAATGAAAAAGGCTGAGAAGCCTAACTATCTACCAAATACTGTTGAGGGCACAAGATCGTAGCTGAGGTAACAAGCTAAACGTCGAAGTCCACACGATACTACTAGGGAGACTGAAGTCTCTATGCAAAAACATAAATTAAGCAACGTGAGTACAAATGTACCCAGCAAGACTTACATCAGATCTAACTACATATGCATCATTATCAACAAGGGGATGGTGGGGTTTAACTGCAGCAAGCCAGCTTTGACTCGATGGCTATCCTGAACTACAACTGCAAGTAACCCTTTTGAGGTGGCGCACACGAGTCCACATATTCACCATATCAATACACCACTATGGATCCGCTCCCATCTCCCTACGAGAACGCCATCCATAGCACTCACGCTTATCTTGCGTATTTTAGAGTATCCACTTTCACTTGTCTATGAACTGTACAGGAAACCCAGAAGTCCTTTACCGCGGACATGGCTATTCGAATAGATGATGTTAACCCTGCAGGGGTGTACTTCTTCACACACGCTCTCGCCACTTACCGCCATGTACATGTCATGTATCTCGGCAACCTTCAAGCGGAAGCCTAGCGAGGGTGTCGGCCACGACCTGACTAACCACACAAGTCCCTCGTCTAGGTTTATCGCCTATTCGGGTTCTATCCGCAAGGAGATCCGGCCGGGGTGTCGCTCACGGCCCCAAACGATGTGTGCAGGGTTCCCAAGCCCACCTAGACGGGTGGATCTACGCTTGGTACACCGTGCCACAGTGCCTAGTCTGTCCCAAGCTCACCTGTACCGGGTGCCACTTGGTAGACTACTAACACAACCTACAAACACCAGAAACTAGTTGCAACTCCTGGACAAAGATCAGGTTGATTAATAAGTCGAGAGGGGCACTTAAGCATTCCAATGCGTGGTAGTAGCTGTTCATGGATCACAAACACAGAACTCAGTTCCTGAGGACGACTGCAATGAGACAACCCACCATGTACTCCTACATGGCCTCTCACCGCTACCTTTACCAAATCGCATTCACACACTTAGACCACACACAGTAGGACATGTTCACACACCTCCAATTCATCCCCGATGAATCAGACCTGACTCAACACTAAGCAGTAGCAGGCATGACAAACAAGCATGAATGAGTAGGCACATCAGGGCTCAAACAATTCCTACTCATGCTAGTGGGTTTCATCTATTTACTGTGGCAATGACAGGTCATGCAGAGGAAAGGGGTTCAACTACCGCAGCATGTAACACTTGAATCGTTGTTTTCCTAATGCAGTAAAAGAGAGCAGGAGCGAGAGAGTGGGATTGTATCGGAATGAACAAGGGGTTTTTGCTTGCCTAGCACTTCTGAAGATACTATAGTTCTTCATCGGTGTCATCGATCACATCGTCGGTACACGTCTACTGAGAGGGGACAAGCACCGACAAACAAAGAAGAAACACAATCAATGCAATGCAACAATATGATGCATGAATGTGACATGGCAATATGCTGTGGTTTGAGAAAATGCAACTAAAACTAGATTAAATGAAGTTGGTTTGAATCCAAGATTCAAATTCAAACTCCACATGTGGTTATTTAAATGTCATTTAATTGAATTGTCCTAAACAGTAGTCATAAGTTGTTCTAACATGCATGAAAATGGTACAGATGAATAGATTGGATTTTTCTGATCATTTTTCATTTATAATTTATTTCATTTGGAGTTACGGTTGAATTTCTATGATTTTTAGAAGTTAGCACTATTTTCTGGAATTTCCTGAATTAAAATTAATCTAGAAAAGGAGTTATGGCATCAGCACTACGTCACTGTGATATCAGCAGGTCAACTAACCCGGTCCAGGTCAAACCTGACGTGTGGGGTCCACATGTCAGTGACACAGTTAACCAACAGGGTTAATTAAAATTAAATTGAACCTAATCTAGTTTACTTAAGGCCTGGGCCCACATGTCAGTGGCTAACCTAACTAACTAAGTTAATTAACGCTAATTAATCTATCGCTTAATTAAGCAGGGGCCTGGCCCGGACGTCAGTGGGTTAGGGGAAAGTCAAACCCCGATCAAACGGGGTCAAACCCGCCGGACCTGGTCCACGGCTCGTCGCCGGCGACGACAGGGACGACAGGGCGGCTCGGGAATGCTCTACGGGGCACCGTTTTACTTGTGGTTTGCGGCTACGGCTAGCTGGCAATGCGGAGCATCTAATGGAGTGAACGGGAGGAGCTGGGGTGGCCTGAGCCGATGGCGGCGAGCTCCAAGGCGGCGGCCGGAGTTCGGGCAACGACGGATTCGGCGCCACGGTGCATGGGAGGAGGAGCTGGTGGGCGCTACGGGCTCTTGGGAGTGCACTGAGTGCAGTGACGTGCTTGGTTTGGACGGAGGCGAACCAAAACAACGACGGCGACAAGTCTGGCGCCGGTGAGGTTTCGGTCTCGCCGGAAACGAGGGTTACGATGAGCTAGTGGGCATGTGAGTAGAGGTGATCAGTAGAGGAGCTTACGGCGAGTTCAGAGGTGGCCTTGGCGTGCTTGGGGAAGCACCGGAGCGAGCGGGGCGGTGAGAGGGATCTCCGGCGGCCGGCGACGAAGATGATGAAGACGGCGTCGATGCAGGGCATCCGGCGATGCGTGGCTAGACGGAGAGGACGAGGGAGGCGTGGCGATGCTCGTGGACACATCGGAGAGGCTCGGGGTTGGCTGCGGCTGTGGCTATGGCGAACGGCGGCAGCGGTGGCGTTCGGTGGTGAGAGGGAGAAAGAGCAGAGGAGGGGAGAGGGTGCAGCGAGTGAGGGAGAGGAGCGAGGGGACACGGGGCATCGTCGTGGCGTGCTAGGAGGGGCCGGGGAAGCAGGAGGTGGCCGGGGCAGCGTCGGCGCTGGCCACGCACCTGTTTATCCTCCTGGCAGAGGAAGAAGAAGACGGTGCTGCCCCTTTGGGCTGGGCTGCTACGGTTCTGGGCCAGGTGGGCTGCAGGTAAGTCCAGGTGAGTTGCTCTCTCTCTTTTATTTATGTTTTCTATTTTTTTCTGCAAGTTTGTGGCTTTTCTAAAAATACTTAGGTATTTTCAAAAATCACCTAACTGCACATTCCCATTGTTTAGAACATATCCAACATGGAACATATCAGTTTAGGATTATTTGGACATTATTTCTTATATAACAGAAATAATTCCAACCCAAATATATTATTGATTTAAATCAAAGGCCCAAATAAATTATTTCTGTGACTCCAAAAATATTGGTTTGAATTTCACCTCATGCCAATATTTTCACAGAATAACAGGAACATTTTCTTGGACTCATTTGATGCGATTTAAATGTTGGTTATTTTTAGGGGTTTTCTGAGGCTTTGAAAATTCCTCAATTCAAATTTCATTTGAATTTAAACATGATGCACACATGGAAGCTGGCATAGGTCAGACCAGAATTAGGGATGTGACACCAAGAAACTCAAGCCCGACTTTCAAGAACATCCCATCACGGTCGTATGTACCGCCCCGCTTGCCGAGATCATAGGCAGGCGGGATGCATCCGGCCGAGTGGCGAAATGGGCCATCGCGCTGGCTCCCTACACAGTCTACTATCAGCCCCGCACCGCCATCAAGTCCCAAGCATTGGCCGACTTCCTCGTCGACTGGGCCGAGACCCAGTACCTGCCACCGGCCCCCGACTCCACTCATTGGCGGATGCACTTTGAAGGATCCAAGATGCGCACCAGCTTGGGAGCCGACATCGTCCTCACCTCTCCCAAGGGCGACAAGCTCAGATACACACTACAAATCCACTTTGACGCCTCCAACAATGTGGCCGAGTACGAGGCGCTCATACTTGGGCTCCGGCTAGCCAAGGAACTCGGCATCCGCCGGATCCTGTGTTATGGCGACTCGGACTTAGTGGTTCAGCAATCATCCGACGACTGGGATGCCAAGGACGCGAACATGGCAAGCTACCGTTTTCTCGTCCAGCAGCTCAGCGTATATTTTGAGGGGTGCGAGTTCCTTCACATGCCACGGGCCGACAATGAGCAAGCAGATGCCCTGGCATGAATAGGCTCCACCCGGCAAGCTATACCAACCGGCGTCGCCCTCCAACGCCTCCTCAAGTCATCTGTCAAGCCGTCTCCGGAATCCAGTTCCATCTTCGTGCCGCCTAACCTCGACGCAGTCGGATCCGACTTCGGGGACCAGGCAGGCGGCCCAGGGACTTCGGCAGCCGGCTCGGGGACTGCCATAGTCGAACCCAGCCCAGGGATTGCAGCAACACAGCAGGCGGAGGCCGACTCCAACTCCTCACAACCCAGCCCGCCCACCCTGGTTGCGGTAGCCATTTTGGCAGTCGAAGAAATCACAGCTCCATCATGGGCCCAGCCCATCCTCCATTTCCTGGTAAATGGAGAGCTACCGACTGACGAGATCTCGGCAAGACAAGTCCAACGCCGATCCGGAGCTTACACAATAATGAACCAAGATCTAGTCAGGCGCAGTGCTACCGGAGTCTTCCAGCACTGTGTCGAGCCAGAGAAAGGCATAGCAATCCTCGAAGACATCCACCAAGGTGAATGCGGCCACCATGCCGCCTCCAGGGCGCTCGTCGCCAAAGCATTCCGCCATGGATTCTTCTGGCCGACTGCTTTGGAGGATGCCAAGGAACTAGTCAAACACTGCAAAGGGTGCCAAGTCTTCGGCTCCAAGCAACACCTGCCGGCTTCGGCACTTAAGACCATCCCCATCACTTGGCCCTTTGCCGTTTGGGGGCTGGACATGATCGGCCCATTCAAGACGGCGCACGGCGGCATGACACATCTGCTTGTTGCCATGGACAAATTTACCAAGTGCATTGAAGCAAAGCCGATCAAGAAACTGAATGGGCCGAGTGCCGTAACATTCATTGCGGATATTACAACTCGGTATGGCGTGCCACACAGCATCATCACCGACAACGGCACAAATTTTGCCAAGGGAGCACTGGCACGTTTTTGCGCGACACAGGGCATCCGACTAGACTTAGCGTCCGTTGCCCACCCACAGTGAAACGGCCAAGTCGAGCGAGAAAACGACCTCATCCACTCTGGCATCAAGCCCCGACTGGTCGTGCTGCTGGAGCGTTCAGCCGGCTGCTGGCTCAACGAGCTACCGGCCGTCCTCGGGAGTCTGTGCACTAGCCCAAACAAGTCAACCGGCTTCACCCCTTTCTTCCTTGTATATGGTGCCGAGGCTGTCATCCCAACTGACATCGAATTCGACTCACCTCGAGTCACCATGTACACGGAGGCGGAGGCTAAAGAAGCAAGAGAAGACGGTGTCGACTTGCTAGAAGAAAGTCGGCTGTTAGCCCTCAGCCGGTCCGCTATCTACCAGCAAGGTCTGCGCCGTTACCACAGCCGGAGGGTGAAGCCCAGATCCTTCCAAGAGGGAGACCTTGTGCTCCGGCTGATACAGCAAACAGCCGGCCAGCACAAGCTCTCAGCACCTTGGGAAGGCCCCTTCATCATCAGCCGGGCTCTGGGAAACGACTCCTATTACTTAATCGATGCACAGAAGCCGAAGGCATGCAAGAGAGACGACTCCGGCAAGGAGTCGGAGCGCCCATGGAACTCTAATCTTCTTCGAAGATTTTACAGTTGAAATGCAGTATGTATCACGCTACCTTTTGTATTAAGTATCAGACAACGGCCCCACCGAGGAGTTCTCGGGGACTACCCTATTTTATCTATGTATGCCGGGTATCATACCCATGGTTACCCCACCACATTTATTTTCTCCGTCCGGCACCGGGTCCGACTAGTCGGCCCGGGGACTTGCCGCCTTGAGTTATGTCCAAGTTCTACCTGCAGTGAGACAAGTAATGTGCCGACACCCAAGCCCTCTCTTGCGAAAGGCACAGCTCGAAGAATCGACTGCCGACTAGCGAGAGTTGAAGGCGGAAAGGATGCCCACATGAAAAACGGCTAAGGACTAACGAACTTACATAACACAAGCTGGCTTCCCCCTCGACAACCGGCTGTTGAAGCAGCCGGCTGACCGGCTTCCTTTCCTACTTTGCTACAATCTAAGAAAGCTTGAGTACTTGCCTTCCCAGATGGTGAACTCCTTACCCGGCCACAGACTGCAGAGCAGCTGTCCGGCTGGGAAGGCGGCACCCAAAGGAAGGTGGCAAAGGAAAAAATCCGAGAGATAAAAAGCAAGTAGGAATGGAAGCCAAGCTCATGCTTTATAATATTTACACAAAAGGCCTTTGAGAGGTCGGCATTCAACGAAGTTTGAATACACCCCCAGTGGGTGGAATTGCGCAAAGATAACAAATCTGTTCAAAGAGTGTCGAGCAGGAAAATAAAAATAGTGAATCAAGCCAAGGGAGCGCCCGGAGCGTCAGGAAGATTGGTTGAGACGACGGTGTCGGCTGGAGGAGTGGCTGGCTAGCGAGTCTCGGCCTGGTCATCACCGGCAGCAGGCAGGGCATTCGCGCGCGCCTCGTTGCTGGAGGCACAGTCAGGCTGAGGCTGGCTGGCTGCTCCAACATCCAGCACAACATCTTCGCCGTCTTCCTCCTCCTCCTCCTCTTCGCCCTCGTCACTGGGGTCAATCTCCTCCGCCGAGTCTTCACCATCGCCCGGGTTCGGCCCGAACCATTCCTCCAGTTGCGCGACGCTGTCCTCGTTCACCTCAGGAGCAAAAGCGCTGGTGTCGGTGAAGTCGGCGATCGCTGAGGCACGCTGGATGATAGCCGGCCGCACCGCCTCCAGCTCCTCGTCAGCCTCCTGCCGCCAGGTGCGCAGTTGGTCCAAGTTCAGCCCAGGGTACCAAGCCCGAACGAACTCTAGCGCCCGGCGGGCGCCGGATCGAGCTGCTGAAGCCTTCCAGGCCTCAAGGCGGCCGAGGCTACCTCCAGCCAGTCGGCAGTACGACTGGGGGTGCGAGGAATTACTTCGCCAGGCCAGAGCGTGGCCAACACCTGTGCTCCGGCGCACTGAAGCCGGTGGAGCATGCGGTAGGCCGGCTAAAGGCGTGCCTGGATCGCCAGAAGCTGCTCCTCAAGCGACCGGTTGGCACCCGGCGCGATCTCAATCCCAGCCTGCCGCCGGACCTCGCGATGAGCTTCAATGGCTTGGTTGGCAGCGACAGAATAGCCAGGAAAGTACTCTTCACAAAGAAGAAAGAAACAGAGCAAGTCAGGAGACAAATTGGCCTACAAGGAACAAGCAAAAGTGAAGAAGAAGGCGGCCTACCGTCAACCAAATCCTCGACTCGGTCGTAGCCTTCGCTCAGAGCTTGCCTTTCCTCGGCCGAGCTCGCCGCCTCGGTCTTGTATTCGGCTTTGAGGGCGGCCTCACTGTCCTGTGCCGCCTTCAGGGCCGCCCTATGGCTTTCCTCCTGGTCGGCCAGTCTCTTGGCCAGGCGGTCACGCTCCAGAGCCAGAGCACTGAGCTTGCCCTCCTTGATGCGAAGGGCAGTCTGGGCCACACCCAGCTATTGCCTCAAGTCGGCGTTGGCTCCTGCCAATATGGAAAGAAGAAGTTAAGAAAGAAGTCGGCAAGAAAGATCCGACCCGACTGCTCAGCAGTCGGCCCGAATCTCGAGGGCTACACCCAGTGGGTGAGCTGACGTGCCCCCACATGAGATAAAAAGACAAAGACACTCACGCCGGCTCTCCGTCAGATTGGCGGCCCTTTGATTTGCCTCCCGAACCTGGGAGTTGAAGGTAGCGGCATGGAGGTTGTGATAACCCTGCGAAGGCAAAAGCAAATCAGTAAGGCAAAGTCTTCGAAGAAGTTCCAAGCCGCCTGCTCAGCAGCTGGCTCGGAACTCGGGGACTACACCCAGTGGGTGCACTAACGCGCCCCCACGGAAAAAATCATGAGCAAGAAAACTCACCCGAACGACTGCCCGGGTCGCAAGAAACTCTCGGGTACATTGCTGCAGCGCGGTGTCTTGAGCCTGAAGCCGGCTTCGAATATCTTGCGCCGCCAGGTTCAGCACGGCCGTCCCACCGCCCGGCGTCCACCCCGGTGAGCTAGCTGTGGCCGACTCCAGATCATGCGACAACGAGCTGGAGCCGGCCGCCCTCTGCGGATCCGGCTCTGAAGCCGCCCTCCCCGTGCGCCGGCGAGTCGGCGACAGGACTACAAGGTCCGCCGTTCCAGTCGGCTCTCCTCCCGCCGGCTGCTTAGGCGGCACCTCAGGCTGGCCGCCTCGACCAGTCCCGGCCGACGGAGGCGGCACCACTTATCCTTTCGGGACGACTATGTCGCCCCCCTCCCTCTCCATCACCGGCGGGCCGCGGCTGATTTCCTCCGTCGGGGGCACCGGGACGCCCGGGAGCACGGAGCGGAGGGGGATGACAAGTTGTGGAGGCTGGCCACACAGGGCCTCTGCCGCCCTCTCTGCGGCCTCGGCTTCCGCCCGGGCCCTGGCTGCAGCGTCGGAGTGCGCCTCGGCCGACTCCGCCATCATCCCCTGGGCCGACTCGGCGTCGGCTGCCCTTCGCTCCTCCGCCTCCCTCTCCTCCCGTGCCTCCCGCGCGTTCTGCTCCATCGCCGCCTGAAGCTCGGCGCGAGGGCCTATGCGACGGGAGCCCGCAGATCCTCCCGCTCCGCCGACTATGGAGGCGGCGGTAGTCCGCTCAAGAGAAAGCGGGGCCCTGGTTGGCAAAACGGAGAAAGGGCTTAGAAGAACATCGACTAAAGAAAGAAAGAAAAAGTGCGTAAGGGCCAAAACTTACGCCGAGACCTCCTGCGTCTGGTTCACCACTTTGCGGAAGCGGGCTGCCTTCACGGCCGCCTCGTCCCGGTTGGTCGCCGCCGCGGATCCCTTGGGCTTCTTCGGTCGGCCTCCGATGAGAGTCGGCGCCGCTCGGCGCTTCTGTGCGTCGCCTCGCGCGGTCGGCCCGCCGGATGGGTCGGCGCCTTGGGGGTCGATCACCGGCTCGCGGTGCGGAATGGGATCAGCCTCGTCATCATCGGGCCAGTCGTCAAAGCCGGCGGTGAAGCCGGAGCCGCCTGTCTCGCCGCCGCCCCCTGTGGCGTCGTCGTCCAGGGCGGCCACCCCCAAGTCGGCGTCCTCGGCGTCATCCGCCTCGTGGTCTGGGGCGAACTCGCGCTCCGGCCCCGCAGTCCCAGCCGAAGGATGAAGGAGAGGATTCTGATTGAAGACAAACCGACTAGTCAAGAGTTGGCCAGGAAAGAAATTGGGCAACAAAGGAAGAAAGAAAATTTACCAAGGATGGTGGATTGGCGCGAGAGTACGGCGCCTTGCCATACTGCCAGTCCTTGGTGAGCTTGCAGTTGGCGATGTAGTTCACCATGTACGACACCTCGTCATGAGGCATCTCCCTGGTGCTGAGCCGGCTTGGGTCGAAGCAGCCGCTCATCTGACAGATCAGATGAGGGCGGCCCTGAAGCGGAAGAACCCAGCGCTCGACGAAGGCGGCGATCAAGTCGGGCCTGGTCAGGCGCTCTGACTGGACCAGCACCCGAAGCCGGGCGATGGCACCAGCTCCAGCCGGCGTTAGCGACCTGGACCGGTAGGACCATGAAGCCGGCCTCGCAGCGGGCGGTCCGGCCACGTAAGCCGGCAAATTGACATAATTGCCGTTCGGGGCAATGTTCTTCATGTAAAAGTAAGAACGTTGCCAGAGCTTCACCGACTGGATCATCGTGATAGGAGGGAAGGGGTTGTCGGAGGTGGACCTCCTTATGGCGATGAAGGCACCGCACGGAGCCGGCATGCCCGCGACGACCGTGCCGAGCTTGGATTGGAAGAGCTCCCCCCAGAGCTCGATGGTGGGGAGGACGCCGAGGAAACCCTCGCACAACGAGACGAAGGCCGACAACAGCACCACCGTGTTGGGGGTGAGGTGGTGTGGCTGAAGCTGGTAGAAATCGAGATATGCGCGGAAGAAGCCGCTCGCGGGGAGGCTGATGCCGTGCAGGCAGTGCGAGTAGAAGATTACTCGCTTGCCTTCCTCCGGCGCCGGCGAAACCTCCCTCGCTAGCGCAATACGGACTCGCACAAGATGCTCATAGGGCAGCCGCCGCGTCTTGCGGAGGAAATCGATGTGGTCGTCGCGGATGGTGGAGCCGGCCCAAGAGCTTGACGTCGGAGCCATCACGACAAGCCTGGCGGCGGAGAGTGCTCAGCGCGGAGGTAGCAGGCCTGTGGCACGCTGGGAAGAATAAAAGAATGGCGGAGCGGGGGCAAAGTGAAGGGCTACCTCAGTGAGGAAGAAAAGGGAGGAGGCAGGGCGAGGGCTAGCGTGCAAACAACTGCTGCTCCCCCTCCCTGCCCCTACTTATAGCCTCGCGCGGT